>NC_037600.1:10275754-10580751 GCF_003073045.1 Pomacea canaliculata
CTGTACTGTGTATTGTGAAAAGAGTTCCCCCTAAGTGAATCTGCAATCTATGCTGGCACATTTTGGGCACATGCAGCATTAGTAAAACCTCAGTAAAACCACTGCACTTAGCCTGTACTGCATACACTTAGCTTGCTATTCCAGAGACTGCATGTCTCAGCAGCAAAATGGTCTGCAGTTTATGATAAGCAGACTGCCAACCACAGCATTGCACTTTGCACGAACAGAATTCCATTAGAAGAGAAACAAGAAAAAGGACAAAGGCAATGAACTACAGTCACTAGACATCATCTTGGCTCCTGAGGCGGTGATGACTTAGATGAGGTGCAAGCACGAGAGTTAGCCTGTGAAGAGGGTGCTGGTGGCGAACTGCTGGATGTTCCTGTTGAGGTGGTTGGGGATGATGCTAAGGTCAATGATGCTGCAGGAGAGGCCACAGGAGGTGGGTCTGTGGTTGTAGAAATCTGATTTCCATCAAGTCCGCATCTGATAAATGCGTGAAACTTGCATAAGAATGGGTCCTGTCTCGGGGTCATTCAACCACTGGCTAGCAGCCAAAGGGTTTTCCAGCATCTGCAAGAAAGCTACAAATCCATGCACAGGACACACACACACACACATGCATGCGCGCGCACACACACCCAACAGTCTTAAGCTTTCAGTTTTTCATCTGATACTACTAGCCTTTAAACTAAGTTATAAGGCGGGGAAGGAGCAGCTGCAAATGGGAAAACAACCAACTAAGTTGATTTCCATAGAAATGACATCTATAATGTGTTTTTCATGCAGTTTTTCATGATTTTTAAATTTCTGGCAAAGGCTTGCTTAAATGAATCAAACAAGCACAAACATTCTCTACTATGTTAAGCCTTGTTTCAAATATTTTTAATTATAACATATATGATTGTGTATCAATTTTTAATCGTCATGTATGCTTTTGCGAATAAGTAGGTGTAACCCAAATCTGTAATATACAATTAACCAACAGAAAATAAAGACACAAACAAGCACCACAAAACTAATAGAATCTGCCCACCACAAGTGAACCCCATTAAACACCTTTGGGCACAACCTAGAGGATCGGTGCATTTATGCTAAGCCTGAAAAGTTACAAAAGGTCACAAATCTACATGAAAAAAAATGTTGAGATGTTAAGAGGGCCTTATAACTTTCATAGAATATCTCTGCAAAACCAAGTCTGTAGTACCTAGCAAGCATCTTGGATTGTTAAGACCCAGCTGTACAGTGGGGTTTTGCATGATGGCCTGGTACACAGGAGATGAGGGATCAAGGCCTTCTTCCACCATTGCAGATTGCTCCTTCCGATCACCAAGCAGCCAGTCACACTAGAAAGATATATTTAAAAAAACATCTATGATTTTACTACAAAATTTAATATTTGTCCCAAATCAAATTTAATGATGACAACATAGTTTTATTACTGTGCACCTGTAGCTTCCTAACTACCTAAGCTAAGAATCTAGTGTAATTAGTGGTATGTTTCATATGACAAAAAAAGATTCATTTTCTGTAAGTTTGCTGTCAGCTAGGTATTTAAACTATTGGTTGTTTTGTTGGTTGGTTTATTTAGTGGGAAAGTGCTTCAACCTTGTGACACTTTTGCACTATCGAGGGAGAGGGAGGGGAAGAAACTGGAGAAAAACCCCCGACTCCCAGCCCTGTGGAGAGGTGTCACATAGAGTATACAGAAACAAGTTATGAACCCCGAGCTGCTCACTGCAGTGTTGACAAGAGAGTGTTTTAACCACTACCCTACTGGATGCCACCAATATTTAAATTGTGCTCAAGTGGTTCTCAATCACCTAGCTACAATTTTCTGAAAGACAGGTGGAGTATATGATAGAATCAGTCTTACAGAGGTTTCAGCTAAGTGTTAAATCATTCTAGGAGGGACTAACTTGTTTGAATTGACATATTTCTCCTACAAAAATTGAGCTGCTGATAATCATCAAAAACATTCTTACTACTAAATGAGCAAAGGGGCACAGCTTCATTATTTTTGGAAGGAAAAGACTTTTATGAATTACTTCCCTTTGACCATAGGCTCAGTCCTCCAGTGTTCTTTCCTCGAGTACCTGCTATGCATTCACCACTTACTTTAAGGAAATCATCCTTTATGTACAATTGGAAAGCCTTTTATGCAAGCAGAAACATATTTTAATGATTTAAACTATAATAATGAAGATAAACATTTGAGAGACAATGAACGGATTCATAAGATGACACTTAACTTTTAAGTCTGAGACAGACAAATATGTCCTGCTCCATTAGCAACTATTAAGACCAGGCTGCCCACCCATGTCCATCATATTAAATAATTTTTTTAAACTACAAAATTGTGTAAAAAGAAGGGAGGAAATGCAGTCATTTAGTTTGATGAATCCTATTAGAAAAGAGTTACATCCCTTAACATAGGAATAGATGACAAAAACTATGACATGACAGTTTTCCTCATTTTTGAGAATATTTCTAACAACAAAGTTGGTTTTTTTATCCTCATGTTTCATTATTTCTACTCGAGATGTAACCACTAAAATATACTGAATCCAGGACTAAATATTACAGTGATCATCAACTGTGTGTAAACTTGTATCAAAATTTTGGAAAATACTCATATACCTAATTTCCTTGGGTTTCACTAGGAAGCACAAATTCAGAATGGAATTTGATAGAACAGTTTCATTCTCTGAACTTTAACTGTAATTCTACCTTCCTGACAGAGCTGGCTGGCATGCAATAATACAGCTTTAGTTGCTGGCTCGTAAAACACCAATAGCCCTTCTTCCCATCCTGACATTAAGTTTATATGATTTTTGAAAATGCTTCATATTCATGCATACCTGGGGAATCAGAATGATAGGTCAAGGCCCTAATCTAAAGTGGTAAAAGACCTCAGACTGGGAAGTACACTGAATGTCATGTTGTGATTAAACAACTTTTCAAAAATATTACTTCTGATATCTTTGCTCCATGTTTTTATCTTTTATAGTTCTTCCGTAACTTCTTTTTCAAATGTAGAAATTTGTTAGTTTTTAAATGTAAAAACTAAGCCCAAAGGTTTTCCTACAATGACTTTAAACACTAACCATCAAAAAGAAGGGGTGGGGGAGTAAGTGAGAGATGCAAACTTTCAAAGTGGCTTACTGCTGCATCTTGGTCATTACGAAACATACGCAAAGACTGCAGTGCTTCATTTTCTTCAAATCCCATCTCCAGGAGCCGCTTCAGTGCCTGTGCAGACCAGTTGAACAACAGTGCAATAATATATCTAGTCCATACCTCATTTAAAGCTTCTGACACCAAACTCGTCTAAGCTCACTTTATTACTGATTTATCTTTAAGTGCTAAGAAACACCAACCTTCAACCCTCATCCTTCTATTTAAAAAAAAAACAAACCAAAACTGCTATGTAAACTTTTAAAAATGTTTTATTTGACAGCAATAAATAATTAATTTTTATTTTTAAATTTAAATTGTGTAGAAGTTCCTACAAGTCAAGGTCAGGCTGCTATCTAATGATCTATCTGCCAGGAGACTCTTGTCAGGGCAGTCCAGCGATGTAACAGCAAAATACTTGTAATCAATGCCATTTATGACCATGCTGAGTTTGCACTCAGATGATGGCTTGGCCATTAACACAAATCCTTACATGTCTCCTGCCTCTCAACAGCGACTCACCTTAGGATTAGGATGAAACTCTCGCTTTCGTAAGGCACGAATGGTGTCTAGGATGCTGGTGTAGCGTGGGAGACCCCCTTCAGAACCAGCATCTATAGGCTCACCTCCTGTCTGCAGCAAACCACCCTCCGCACCTTGAAGTTCCTGAAGCATAGCAAAACTAAAAGCAGTAAAATAGCAGTATTTTTGGCTTAGCAACCCAAATGTTATAAAGTCACATTAGAGATTTCTTCTTTTTAAATATAGGTGTAATAAGAGAATACAAAAAGACGAGAAATGAAAAACTATTACAAATGAAAAACTATTACAAATCCAATCTATACAGTTTTTTTCAAAGTGTATCTGAGAATGTGACCTATTTCACTAAGCAAGTTAACTTGCTTCACTCACGACAGGATTTCTATATCACACTAGCCCCTAGCAACATTTTCTGATCTGGCCTACATTGCTGACAGATGCAAGATGATTTTAGCAATGACATGATCTTTCCCCCAAAATCCCCCTCAAAAAAAAATAATTAAAAACTGAATATTTCTATATTTTTCTTCATTCTCTGAAGGAAATATGGAAAGTTATACACTCATTATATTGTTACCAAAATCACATACCCTGTCTTGACTAGATGAAGTGATTGGTTCCTCTAACTCTGGAAGAGGCATGTCAACATCGGATTCATTTTCATTCTGAAATAACCATTCCATTGCTGCCATCACTGCCATTCTGAAAAATAAGCACAACAGGAGCAGTTTGAAGATCGGGTCAGTAAAGGTCCCATTTTTTTCAATTCCTTCTATCTGCTGGTTTGGTATTTCATGTTTTGAATTCTGTGGCTTCTTTCAACTGGGCACATTCCATACATTGGTACACGGTTTTTCAAATACTATGCCTAGATAACTATGACCAAATTAAACTGACATTAGTTTAAAAAGAATAGTTATTCTTCTTATATATCTATATTAAGGGAGCCAAGACTTTTCTTTATTTCTGTCATAAAATGGGCAATGAGAACTAATTCAAAAAGTTCTCAAGATTTTAAAATATTAATTGCACTTAACTTTGATGTTGTCTTTACGAGTTTCATATATATAGAGATAAAATATTTGTGTTCCCATGCATGCCTCAAACACTAACAGAATAAATCACTTATTCCATTTCTCATTATTTCAAAAACAGGCCAATTGATTGGTTGCTGGAGTTTTATGCAGTGTCAGTATCCAAGGGTATATCCCGACAGGAGACAGTTTTATTACAAGGTAAGTTTGAAAACCAAGAGCCTTACGTGATACAATACTACCACCACTAAAACCAACAAAAGAAATAAGGACAAAATAAAAGGGTAAATAATATTTTAAAAAGTGTGTCATGGCCAAAAAGGTCACTACCAAACCAAAGGTTGTAAATAAAACCAAAAACTTAAATCTGATGGTAAAGCCCTACCAACTTTGAAAATAATAAAAAAAAAATCAGCTGGGATGGACCTTCAAAAAACAAAAAGCTAGCCGTTAAAAATGTTAAAAACTGCTGGCAGACCCTCTGGAACCCAGGACAAATGATTAAAACATGTAAAAAAGTAAAGTGTCTCTGACACTATGGACAAACTGGTGGGGGTTCACCTGGTGAAAGGTGGAAATATGTGGCTTAGGGGTGTCCCATTTTAAGTCTACTACTACTTCCTTCGGCCGGACAAAAATGGCCTTGCAGTGGATGGTCAGAAAGACAGGAAATGATTTTATAAAACTTGTTCTGGCCCAAAGTTTCCCAGTGGCAGTCCCATAGGGACTAAACATAGGCATATTTCAAAAACAAGATATACAAAGCTATAAAAGTAGTAAACTAATCAATTTAATTAGTTCAAACATAGTTTGCAAAAATACATTTTAATTAAATCTTTTAGCTTGTGGCAAACTGGAGCGGATTAAATCTTAGTGAATGTATATTCCGATTTAAGACTATGCTTACAAGACAAATGAACTAAAGATAAAATGAAACAGCAGAATGGCAGGCCCCTTACTTGTTAATTACCAGCGCTTTCTTGGCACGAGCCTCTGGGAAACCCATGTCAGTCAACTGTTTGAGTGCAGCATAATCAATTTTGGGTTGCTGCAAAGGTTCACTTAGCATATCTTGCAGCACACACATAGTTCATACGAACACATTTATGCACACATGCAAGAACACACACACACAAATATATATAAATACACACACACCCAGAGGTGCAGACTATTTGATAATAGTGAAATAATATCTTCTAGTAAAACTATGACTTTTGCTTTTAAAAGAGTTATTGGTATAGTGATTGCCATCGTAGGACCTACTTAACAAACTGCCCTTTGTCTCTTGCATGTCAATTTCCACATGCTAGTTAACAATGTATGCAAGTTCAAGGAAATGAATCAAATGTGGTTACTGATGGGAATGATATTGAAGAATCAACATAGCAAAAGATACCATTAGTAAAAGTTTATACAAATATAAATTTTTGCAAACACACCTTCAGCCTGCTTGAAGATCTTGGCAGCTGATGGGTTGAGGCAAAGAATTCTTTGAGAAGCTTCTATAAGAGAAATAAGGATTCGACGCAGCTCTGTCTGAAACTGAGCACCAATGGAAAAAGTGGCTCATTTACTAATTTATTGACACAACCATGTTTATATGGTAAGATTAAAATCATATGAATGACCAGGCAAAACTGAAGAATGAGGGGAGGGGTAAAAAACGAGTGACACGAAGAAGTCTTAACATGCTAGATCTGGGCTATTTACTGCTTAATTTTAACTGTTATTGCTTTAATAAGCAATGACTACATGCCACATAACAATTTTAGTCAATAGATGGACCCAGTGTAATAAAAAGCAGTATCAGAGCATTGTCATATTTTTCTTTTACTCATGAGGTGCCCAGTGCATCTGTGAAGAGATCTTTTAAATAAATCTGCAAGTTATTCACATTTTTTGGTCAGAGAGGAAAATAATACCTGTTAATTCGATTCTTACTTTACTTTAATTACAATGCATCAAAATTCAAGTAAACAGAAACTGCAAAATGAACATATTTATGTAATGCCATATATACATCTACTGAGTTTGTTGGTTCCTCTTCTTTAACACTGTATGGAATTTTGGGAAGGTGTGACGTCAATTTTCGTATTGTGCTGAAGTCTGGAGTTCGTCGATCATCCTTCTGCACAAAAAGAATTTATGAAAGATATCAAAACACAACCAAAAGTCTGTGTGTGTTTTTGAACCTTTCAAAATAGTAGTGAACATTTATACTATCAAAACATCAATAGTATATTTAATACAGTCTAAAACATCAATATTTATTCAAATGTGAAAGTATACTGAAAGTTAAAAATTTTATTATGATAGCGCTGACAGATAGATGACAACATACGGTAGGTGTAAATAAGTATCATTGCCAGTAACTTACGTGTTTCTCTGACCCTTCAAATGCTGGTGGCAAGCGTCTTTTCAGAAGTAGAAGTTCATCTGAAGCAAATCAACAATTTATGATACCTGGAAATATGTAATATGACTGCTTTTTCCCCTTACATTGGTTAGTCACTAAAATAATATGAAAAGATATGAATTTTTATTACATTCGTGTCTTAAAAGCGATAAAAATAGTGTAATCTCTAAAATGTACAAATTCAATGAAATATTACCATTTTCTTTGACGCCCTCTTGAGAAATAGTCATAGATTCACTTAGTGTCTTTGCAAGACGCACATTCACAAGTTTATGATACAAAGAAGTCTTTACACTGTCTCCTGAACGTGAAAAATGTTCCATGGCGACGATCTTAACTTTATCTACAGTCCACTCGCGCTGAAGATCGGTGATAAAGTCTCGACCGTCCCAACTAGTAATTCGGACCTTCATGTCGTGGGGTGGAAACAATTGCGTATCTGTCACCACCATTTAGTGTCCCTACTGCGTAGATCCCCGTAGTTCGAGGAAACTCTGGCACACATTTGCCTACAGCCAAGGTCGGAACAAGTCAAAGTTTACAGGGATAACTTGCCAAAACTTCGACTTTTCAGCCATGTTTGTGTAGCGAGACTCAAGTGCCATCTGCTTCCTGTTGAAGTGATAAGGGGCTTCACTCTTTCAGCATCGACGGAAGCAACACTTTTAGAATAATTTTCCAGAAAAATATTATTTGTGCGGCGATCCATATTATACCGTTTCTTGAGGTCAATGTTACTAATGTCTTCGATGTTTCCTTTGCCTTACCTTGTAAACAGTCTTGTTTTAACATCAATAAGAATAACAAAGTTCGGACCCTGGTTACGCAAAAGCGTGAATAGAAACAATATGGCGGAAAGACTGGATGAGCGCCACTGACGCGATTCTTGGACAAAAATAAGGGAAACATTGTTTTAGGTAAGACCTTACATCACACGCATATGCTTGTTTTAAATTAAGATATGGGCTTTATTTTTACACATCTATGTCAGAACGTTCGAAACTGGGTCTACGTCATATAAGTAACATTTGCATGACTGTGGCTAGGGACGACCTTTACCTTTTTCCTTTTAATCGTGGTTAATTTAGTCGATCGTTGTAGAGATAAAGCTAATATGGTACACGTTGTTTCTGTTATATTATTGTCATGAGCTGTTTGTGAATGCATACGACAATGCAAAGCTTGGCGCAATCGAAAGAGACAGGTGGGAAAGGGGTCTGTATGGGTTTTGTGAAAATGTGATCTGCACGTTGTTTTTTTAAAGAATGAACGAAATATTGTAAGCCTTAATTGCCTTAATTGCTCCTAATTTCTGCATCTGTGTGTGTGTTCCAAATAACTGCGTATGCATATTTTTATACGCTTTCGACGCAAGATTCTCATTGAGCTACCTCGTGGAGGGGTTGCAGCTATGTGAAGGAAAAATTGTAGACATGTCCAGTTGTAGCTTAAATCCTCAACCTGTGTATCTGCATGGCTGAGTAGGGGATGCGTAGGGGTGGTAGAAAGGGAGAAGAGATGATGCGGCAGCTGAGAGAACTCACCGTCTGTCCTGTCCTCTGCTAGGCTCATCAAGTTTGGAATGTCTAGATGCATGGACCTCTCTTTGATGTTTTATGTTTGTTTTTACAATGGAACTGCATAATCGTATCATGGTCAGGCCCTGTTATCTCATCCGTCACGCTTTCAACCTGTGGTACTTTTAATACATTATTTTAAGGGGGGGGGTTTGTTTTTGTTTTTTGTTGTTGTTTTTTGTTTTTTTTTGGGGGAGGAGGAGAAGGAGTGTAGCATACTACAAGAAGACTTGCTATCACACAGCGCTTTAAAAAAATCATTCTTGGTCTTTATATACAATGATGACGCATCCGCAGTGACCAGAACTCGTCAAACAAGGATCCCTGTTAAAGGCTGATCACTATTCTAAATGCTAATTCTCACTGAGTCACAGAAATCCTATCTCATCGGCCCATTACTTAGCTACAAGCAAACACACCTGTATAAATTTCTTCGTCGGTAGCTACTCGGACAGATGGTTCTAGTTCAATTCACACTGTCGACTGCCAGACGATATTGATAGTGGAATCAACTCTTTCAGGATTAATTGTTCTTTTGCAATGAAGCGTCATAACCTTGTAACAGTAAAACTTCCATGCCTGTAACGCTTTTGTGAGACGATGCTTGACGAGTTGTTGTATGTTCTTCTAAATGTTGGGTGGGGAAATACGCAATAGTTGGTAAAAATGTAACATTCTTTAGTTTTCTCAGCGAGTTTTAGCATGTTGGACTACATACGATAACTGAGTATTGGCGTCCAAGCCAAAGACGCCCAGGTTCGATATCTGTGTGGCGCAACTAACATTTTCTTAATATGAAATGGGTACTTGAGTCCATTGAGGGTTGGGGAAGGTAAAGAAGCAAAACTCAATCTCTCTCTATCTCTCTCACACACAAGCACGCGCGCGCACACACACATACAAACACTCGAGAAAACCATTTTAGGTGTCGGGGGGTGGGGGGAACCTTTACCCACGTTCGTAACTTTGACTGAAAAATACCACCCGTTACGTTGGATATTTTTACCTTCTCAGGTCGCAGAAGCAGATTCAGGCGCCGACTTTTTCAACTGACTCATGGCCGACGCTGAAGAAACACTAACCTCCCTTGTGAGAGACACATCCGAACGTTCCGTGTCCCCAGATGCGACAGACAACGCTGTCACGATTTTGGGTCAAGAGATCGTTAACGATGTAGTTCACGTTGAAGCCGAAGGCAGGAGACGCGATAGATGTAATGAACGGCACAGAAGTAGACAAGAAGATGAAGTCAACGTGGCGACAACTTCGACGGTAGCCGACGTGGACAGCTTATTTCCAGTAAAACTCGACAACAACGATGTGCCGACAGCATACGAGGAGACCGACACGGCAACTGGCGCTGACCAAATCATTTCGGGGAAGGCGGCCAGACAGCACCGCAAACTGTGGAATCACTATCACGTCCGACACCAGTCAAATGAAGCAAAAGAGGCCGGCGACAGCGCCCTCGTGGACGAGGACTCTGCGAACTTAGCAGGTCTGGTAACTCCGTCGCAAGAAGAGAAGGGCGAGGCGCAGGAAATGGCGGCAGCCGAAAAACCGGAGCTACACAAGCCCGATATTGGACAAAAAGAGAATATCGGGGACAATATCGGACAAGAAGAGGATATTGGGGACAATATCGGACAAGAAGAAATACCTACGGAGAGCCCGCACACCGGAAACGACATCATCAAGACGGAGCTTGATGTCAGACCCAAGGAGATGCCTGCGGAGAAACCCGAGACCGGAAATGACGTCACCACAACCCAGGAAAAGGAGGAGGAGGCTGCACTGGTGCTGGGCGAGGTTGACATTCAAGGCGAAGCAAGTGGTCCTATGCTCGACCCGCCCACTACTCCGGTCCTGAGCGAGGAGGAGTTGGAGAGCTACGATGACATTGCTGCTGATATTGCTGCTTCTTCTTTTGAGAACGGTGGCGAGAGGCTGTCTGCCAGGCGCCAGGTTTGACCTTCTGCCATCGGCTCGGCAGGTTCCGCCTCCCTATCCGGCGTGGCAATGAAGCGGTCGAGCGGCGGACGTGTCCTCCCAGCGGCCCCCAACTCCACAACCCCGACCTTGGCGGCGCGCGGCCAGGCGTGCGTGCAGCAGATGACGTCGTCCATCACGGAGGCGGTGAAGGGGGAGTCGCTTCTGCCTCTACGTCGACCCGTGAAGCTGCGGCGACCGGCCAAGTACGCCAGCGCCGGCACTACCACCGTGTCGTCCGTGAGGTGAGTGCAAGTACCCGAGATGCAGCTATCCGCATCCGTCTCTCCATTCAGTGGGCAGAGCCATGCATAGACCTTGACTGCTTTTGTTTACGTGAATCACGACCTCTGAGCATCCCTCCTTCCCACAACAAAACACACACCATGCCTCCCACAATGCCAGTAACATCATTGTCTCTCTGTTCTCGCAGAGTAAGGAGGTCTCTTTCTCACGGTCCCAGCCTTTATTACGAAGAACGAAAAGCCCAGAAAGTGATCACATGGTCTGAAGCGACCAATGCGCGTCCACCGCTAAGGATTGACATGGAAGGCCCCACTCCATGCACATACTCTCCACGTGTCAAGCCTTTGCAGGAAACCAATGCTCCTGCCTTCACTTTCGGCTCCAGGTGCCAGCCCGAGAAAGGTAGCTTTGTTACTAGCACGTAAATGTTTTTATTTGTCTTTTATTTGTTTATTTTTTTTAACTTATTACTTTCTATATTATGAGTGCTAGCTTGTTTTCAGTTTAGAGCATCGTCAAATTTGTCTCTTCAGATGGAGGCTCTCGCACTTCCTGGGCCAAGACATGGTTCCAGACACCGCATGTGTGGCTCAACAAAGTGGACTTTGGCAGAGAGGAGCTGGTCAGTGATTCTGGCTTATATTTATAACTGTCGTATATTTGATAGAAGAAGATGGAGCAATTTTATGGATCAGTAAATATTAAAACGTTTCAAGACTGAAATTAGACAGTCCTTCGCGAACTAACCCATTTTTTTGCAATAGATTATTCAATATTTTATGCATTTCTAAAAATTGAACTTTCTTGGTTTGCTGAGTGTGCACACAAAACGGAATGTTTTCCTGTTTCTCTTGAGAAATCCACTTTCGTGTGGTGCAGTTGTTTTTACCAAAATCCATCTCACGAAACAATAGTGGTTGAGCAATCCATTTAAATGAAGTGATATCACTAACCTTACTCAACTGTCTTTAAACATAGGGAGATTAACTGAGGATTTTTGTCTCCGTTGGAAACAAGATGACTGCGTTGATAACATGCATTCTTGGTGTTGTAGTGGCCTTCTCCTGCACAGTATCACAAGCCTTCGTGCCTGGGACCACGACAACGCACAATGCCAGAGGCACCCAGCTACACGTTTGGGCACCGTTCTGAATACTCGATCGTTAAACAAGGTATGTATATATTATATGTATATATCTCCTCTCTTTTCATATTGTCTCATATCTTTCTAGCTCTCTCCTCTTTCTATCTCTTGACTCACTCCCTGTTAGCCTGGCTGGCTGGCTGGCTGGTACTCCAAAAAAAAAAAAAATCATGAGTGAGTGGCTGATGACAAACGGTGAACAGTCCATAGCATCTTCTATCTCACATCTTCTGTCAGAAAGCATCACGAAAGCAACAAAAGACCACTAACATCTTGCTTCTCTTCGCATTGTTTTATTTGTCTGTGTCCCTTATATTTGATATCATACTTAGAGAAATGTGAGTTGGAAATGATTACTATGTAGTAGTAAATGATTACTATGTAGTAATGAGTAAAAATCTCAACTATTGATATTTCAAATGCACCTTCGTTTTAAGGAGCAGGTAAGGAGCCCTCTCCCAATGAATACCAGCCACACCTGGCGGACAAGATTGTCCTGCGCCGTTCTCCGGCCTTCACTCACCAGTTGCGTCGGGAAGGGACTGTACTCTGGGGGGCGAGTGGTACGTCTGCTTTTTCTATAAAGGATGGGAAAATGGAACTGAGATGATGATGATGATTGATGATTGATTGATTTATTGATTGATTGTGATGATATGGAGGATGATGATGGATGGATTGATTGATGGTTGATTGATGGATGATTGATGATTGATGATGATGGCAATGTGAACAATACAACAAAAAGATGTGTTTTCCCGCTCCGCAGAAATTACGCCAGGCCCAGCCTTTTACAACCCAGTTGTTCCGAGCAGAGAAGCCCCTGCCTTCACTATACGAGGAATTCGCCGGGAAAACACTCACTTGCCGGGCCCCTACAGCCTCTGACAATGTGTCTACCGAGTGCAAACTCTCCCATGGAAACTTCTAGAGATACGAAACGCTTTCCCCAGCATTATAAATTCAGTGTGCGTGCATGAGTGGGTGAACTTTTATGCATGTATGTGCGTGTGTGCATGTGTGTGTGTTTGTTGCTGTGTGGTGGAAATGTAATTCTGAGATACCCTGTTCCTTGTAAATATGGGTCTATCGCAGGTTTTTTTTTCAGAATCATTGTGCTTTCATTCGTTTTGTCCTTACCTACCCATTTCATATCCCACCCTGTGGATTGGTCGGTTATCTGGGACATTGTAGCTTAGGGGCGACATCTTCCACTGGGATTTGAATAATCGCGCCTCACGTAGCACAAAGGTGTTTCACTTTCGTTTAATCACCGGAGATACATTCCAGCATACATTGCTGTGGTATCATTTGCTCAAAAGTGCTGTGTTTATTGCAGCTAATTAGAACTGGATGCTCATCAAAGATGACTGTGATAGACTAGACTTGTTTATATGATCTGTTGTTCATGCTATTGTTTATTCTGTTTACGGAACTTGTTTATACAAGTTTGTACAGTATTTGTAGTTGCCATTATTTCGGCTTTCCTGTCAGTGTGCCATAATTTCTCCTAAAATTGTACAGAACTTGTATTTGCATTTAGTGTTCTTGTGTGACACTCAAACCCTTTTTTAATTTTTTTTTTTTTGGAAAAGAAAAAATTCGACACCGTGCAAACGTTATATTATTATGACTGCCTGATGTTGTCTTTATATGTTTATATTTGTTGTATCAGCAAAAATCGGTTTTGCCAAGTCTTTGTACTGCTGCTTCGATTGCAAACTTTCAATTTCTGTAAGACGTATATTTTCTGAATGGAATATTTTTTCAAGATCTCAGTTTTTAAAGTGAGAAAAATGTAAAGACAGTTATTTTTATATTGTGTCAAGGGTCACTCTGTAGTCTAGCTTCCTATATTCCTGTTTTGCAATGATGGAGTGCTGAGATATAAGAAGGCCATGATGTTTCTTTTGAAGCAAGTTGAAGTGCTTAACTTAATATCTACTTGGTTTGCTGCACTACTAATAAGTGCACTATTTTGGTGCAAGTTTATTTGTGTGATATAGTATTTGTAATCAGCTTGTATTCAGGAATGCATTGCTGTTAGAATACATAAAACTGTTTTGGTAAACTCTTTGTTTTGTTGTTTGTAAAAAAGAGCATGGAGATGTTGAACTAACACACACGCACAAAGGATGGATGGGGAGAGTGAGATAAACTGAGAAAATCTTTAATTCGTCCTGCCGGAGGAAAACAACATTAAGCATTGCAACCCCTGTTTATCAGTTTACATGCCTGTCTCTCTGTCTATATCACTCATTCACTTCAATCAATCAATCAATCACTGAAAGAAGCACAAAATAGCGGAAAATGTGTGTACATTCCTTTTGTGTAAACGAAGGATAGGCGGGATTTGGCAGGATGGAAACCAAAGAATATTAGCGGCATAATTATAACATTCATATAAAATGGCGACAGGTTTCTTTTCCTCTTTTGAATACAAATTTATGTACGTTCAAAAAAAGAATATTCTGAGTAAGAAAGCAATTATGTTTTGCGGCCTACCTGAGACAGCAATTTGGGTTTGTTTGCTTGATTGTTATGTTTTGTTTAATTTTCACGAGCATGCTTTCCAGCAAAGCAACTAAGGTTGGGACCAACTTTTATAAGGTCTTTGCATTGCCTTGTGATTCGTGTTTTTCTTCTCTTTGTGTTGAAGATTCAATATAAGCTACAAGACGATGCGAAAATATCAAGTTTGCCACTAAATGATGCAAAGACTTGGTCCACAGCAGCCGTCGCACACTAGAAGGACGCTGACGTTTGTTGTGATGTGACATTGGAAGAACGTTGTCTTGGTGTGTGACGTCGCAGCAGAAGATCGCTGTTTTGTTGACGTGATCGTAGGACACAAAAAGGCCCTGATTTTTACGTCATAGTAGAAGACCGTTAATTGACTGTAACCTCATGCAGGAGGCCAGTTCAAAGCGCAGCAACCGAAGGATTTCTACCACTCCCGCCCCAACCCCCTACCCCCATCCCAGAACGATGTGCCTCTGATTCTTGAAAAAAGGTTGGGAAGTTGGAAGAAATAAGAGTCTTAATCGTCGCCATCTATATCGACGCTACACTCACTGGAACTGCTATCGTTGTCGCTTCTGCTGCTGTTGATGAGTACGTGGGTGACGGGGCTCTCGGACGCGCGGCAGTGGTTGTGGTTGCCATCTCCTACCAGCCTCTCGATGGAGGTGAAGGCGGAGCACTTGCTGCTGCTGCTGCTGCTGCTACTATTATTACTGCCCACAACCATCGACTTCGCTTCTGGTTGTGCATGCGAAGAGGCGCCGGAGAGGCTAGACACCTTAGTGGGTGATGTCTCCCGCACGGGAGGAGCGTGCAGGAGGAGGGGAGGGTTGCTCGTCGTCGGTGATGTCTTCAAGACCGACGTCGGTGACGGAGGAGCAAGGAGTGGGGAAGACGTCATGGAAAGCAAGGCTGGGGGCTCGCAGGGAGTGGGCATGAAGCCCCGGATGGAGTTGGGATGGATCTGCGGGGTGTGGAGGTCAATAGGCGAGTAACGAAGGAGAAACGGGGTGGATGTGTGCAACAGCTTCAGTCTCTGCTGTCGCCGCCACTTGGCCCGCCGGTTAGAGAACCACACCTGGAAGGTAGAACCACAGCACACAATGTTAATAAGTGTCTCTTTGAGTCGTTCGCTTTTTAAATGCTTTGAGCTCGCTATCCTGTGAGAGAATACATTTGTACGTGCTATAATAATAATAAAAATCATCATCATCGTCGTCGTCGTTGTCAACATCATCATTGCCGTTGTGCATATATGATTACCACCCATATTCCCAAGTCCACGATCCTAAGGAATCAGCACCTTTCCGTTTCAGACATGCCTGCTTACAAATATTATCATGCACAGAGGGAGGTCAACAACATTGAAGTCAGGGCTGTTTAGTTAACCAACTAGTGGACTAGGCGTTGGACCGGTTTACTGTGCCTACCTGAACCCTTGCCTCGGACAGTCCAGTCCTGCTGGCCAGCGCCTCGCGGACCGCCACCCCGGGGTAGTGGGTCTTCTCGAACTCTTTCTCCAGCACCTGTAGCTGCTCCGCCCGGAATGTTGTCCGTGACCTGCGCAGCTTCTGTGGGTTGTCGTCATATTGGTCACAAGTGCTGCCGATGGGTTCTGCGACACGCAGGGGCAGACAACGCGTTAGGATGTGTTGATGAGTAAGATGCAATAAGGCGCCACTTAAAGACCCTTGTTTATCAATTTTTTTTTTTTTTTTTTTTCCCTTTATTTTTTCGTTTGTTTTTTTTTTTCTTTATTTTTTTTTCGTTTTTGTTTTTTTGTTTTTTGTTTTTTGTTGTTGTTTTTTTTTTTGTTTTGTTTTGTTCACTTGTATTCTTTTGTCCATTTTTCTTTTTTGTTTTCTTTTCCGTATCTAGGGGGACCACAACAAGACCATCAAAGGTATAGAAATATAAATTGTAGACAATTTGATTGTCATTAACAGTATGTCATATACATTTTTTAAATTCACACTGCTTTTTTACAACTACAGCAGATAACAAAGTTACATGAGGTAAATTTACTGAAAATACAAGTATAAAGAGAACACGCATACACACTATTTTAGGAACTTATCTCTCCCTCTAACCTTTGAGGACAAATAGAACTGTGCCCCTATTGGGAAATACGTTATTGCCCACGTGATTATATATTCAACATACCGTCATCCGTGTCTACGTCCTTGTCACTGAGAGAGATCGCGTGATCTTCGCTTGGACAAGAAGACGTAATTTCGGCGTTGCAAGAACTCTGTAAGGGAGGCGACTTCAAGAAGGGCGTGCCAGGAAACGGCAGAGGAGGGGCGGTAACTGGAAGCGCTGCAAGCCAAGGGCGGTAAAAAGGATGAAGAACTTGCGAGGCCATTTTGGCGTACTCGGAGGCTGCGCGTTCGGCGGCTCTGTTACGTAATATCCGGTTGATAGAGCTGACGCTCGGCACGTTTGACTGGCTGCATACACCTGTGAAAGGGAAAACACTCTGAGAATAGAAAGAAAGAAACAAAGAAAGAAGCGGAACTTGACGATTCTGATAGAAAGACAGAGAAGAAGGTCAGGCGACAGGACGCATGAACCTCTCTATTAAACAGCATAATTAAACGTTTTTGTTTGATTTTTTTTTTTTTTACCTTCAGAGAGAAGTCTGTCTCGAATCTCCCACGCAAACATCGTCGGGTTGTCTCTCTTGAGCTCTTCGATCTTCGCCACGACACTAGGGGTCGCCACTTTGGGTTTGCTCCCGCCAATGCTGTTGCAGCGTAACGACAGTGGGTCATATAGTCTACCTGCAGAGACAGAGTCAGGGAACTCTTAGGTCACATCCCATGTCAGACACCAAAGAGGGAGGACTGAACAATGTTCGTAGACCAAACTATTGAAGTAACAGTTCGTTATTTTATCTGTGGTGAACTGCATTTCATTATGAACTTAAAAAATCTTCAGGCTGTCTAATTAAAAAACAAACACAACGACTCTTAGTTCATCAAACAAGTAGAGCTGTCTAAAAGTTTGATACACGATTATTTCGCGTTTAATTATTAATGATTACCACCAGAATTATAATCAAATTAGTCGAAAATTATCTCAAAAACCTTGATCAGTGCACCCGACAAGTTCATTAAAAACATGTACGAAAATTAAGCAGCAGCAGCCACGTGCATTGCAACTGTTATGACCGTTTCTTTTTTAAATTCTACAAATATGGAAATAAACAGGAGCAAGATGAAACGATAAAGCAGAGAACCGTGACGTCGACACGAAGCATGCGCACGTGAGGGCGTATCAATTGCAGCTACGCGCATTACTTGCTTGTTTGCAAAAGCTCTCCTGCTCTCGCCACCCTTATTCTGCTGTCTCTTTTCCAGCACTCACCCTACTCACCTTCCTACCCCCCTGACCCCGCTCCCAACCTCTCATTCTTCATCCGTCTTCTCCCTCCCTTTCGTCCTTTCTATGCATTTTTTTTTTCTCTGTTTTACTCTGTTGCGGCGTAAACACCCACCCACCCACACATACCCGTTTTACCCTCCCCTTTTTTCTCCCACACCCTCCAAATGTTTTTCTTCACGCATGCGCGTGATTAACCCATTCCAGCCACTTGTTGCGCGGTCTATCTTTTTTCTCCCTCCCATCCCCCCACCTTGCTTTTTTGTAATCCCGCTCTGGGATCAGCGGCCGGTGCAATCCGTTATTGACACTAACGTTGTTATTCCGTCATTAACGGGAGTCTATCAGCCAGGCAACAGCTCATGCCTGATCGACTGGGCGCATCCCGGGCCCTGCGGTGAGCAACGTGGCGAAGCCGACATCAGGCTCTCATCGGGGGGACAGCGACAACATCTCTATTTCCTCCATCGCTCGCTTTGGGCGGCTGGGGTTGAACAGGAAGTGGTTGTTGGGGTGGGCAGGTCGGGGGAACCGTTATTGGCTGTAAATCTCTCGGTGGCAGGAGCCCACTGCGCTCTGTGCAACGATTGGAACCAAGGCATAGAACCTTGAACCTTTTGCTCTAACATGTAACACTTAAAAGGTGTTCCAACAGGAAACACTAACAGGTGTTCTGAAAGGCAACACAGTTGCGCATTTCGGCCAGGTTAGATGCTTTAGGCTGAAATATCGCAGTCCCTGCCTTGACCTTAGTACTGACCTATATCTACACGTAGTCGGAGATGTAGTAGACTACTTAAGATAGAGAGAAACTACTTTTTAAGCATCCTTTAATGTAAACATATGTTGTCATCAAATTTTCATAGCAGTCTCTCTCTGTGTAAAAGAATGAGATGTAAAACAAAAGAAAGAAGAAATATTAGTACAGGAAAGAAGGGAAGAAAGGAGTAAAGTAGAGAGATAACAAGAAAGTAAATGTAGATGAAAATGTAAATCTATATATATATAAACAAAAAGAAGAAATAAATTTTTGAGAACGTGAGTGAACATGCAGCCTGCGATGAAAAACAGAAAAAAGTAAAAAATAAAAGGACTAATGGAAAACAAACAAAATGTGGGGAAAAAATAGAAATGTGGTATCGACAAAGAAAGAAGAAAATACAAGAAAGGTAAATATAGAAAGGTGATGAATTAAGAAACAAACAGGTCAAAGAAATCATGAAAAGAAAGAAAGCCGACGAAATCAGTTATAAATTATTAGGAAAGAAGGAAGGAAAGAAAAACACTATCCTTAACGTTTTGTGTTCCTGTCTCACACTAGCGGACCAACTAAGGACAAGTGAACTCTTTCTCCAGTTCCTACCTTCCCCTCTACAAATATAGTTCTAGTGGTTAATGAACACTGCATATGTCTTCCTTACTACAAGACGTTAGCTGCCGTCGTCGTCGTTGCTTTCCTTCTTGTTGTTTTCCTTGTTGTTGTTGTTGCTGCTGCTGCTGCTGCTGCTGCTGCTGCTGATAATATCCGATGATGTGGATTTTTTCATAATTATAATGTTTGTTATCGTCGAGGGTATTAAGTGAGGCCACTAATATCGAGACTTGGCCGCGGGCTAATCTGATACGCCAGACGATAAGGACGATGAAAAGAAGGTAAATGGCTCTTTCTATCTGTGCACACGTGTGAGAATGCGCATGCGCGCGTGAGTGTGTGTGCACACGTGCCTGTAGCGCTGACGGAGCGAGGGGGAGACTGTTAAAGAAAACATCACGGGAGGACGAGGGGAGTATAGATGCTCCTCCCCACCGAGAAAAATGGCGGTAAGGTAGACTGGAAATGCCACTCTGATCGTTTTTAATTAAATCCGAGGACCGCAATGGCAACAGCGTGAGCCCGGGGGACGATGCTGCCATAAGTGCGGTTTTATTAGCCACGCTCCGTCAAGCAACGAGAGGAGTCCAGAGTTTCACCTGTAACTGTCACCGGCAACACGGCCCTAGTACGGCGTGCACGCTTGCACAAATATGCTTCCGTTTGCCACCCCATCCACACGCACGCACGCACACACACACACACAGGAATTAATTTCCACACACAACAGTTGTCGCTGACGAATTACAGAGTCGGCTAATTTAAGTGTTTGTTGAAAATACTTTTGTATAGCAACCGCTATTGTTGTGATAAATTATTTTCGTTCAACCCTTCAATTTCGTCTTCTTTCTTGGCATCAACCTTTACTTTGCATTTGCGTAATATATACCCGTCGACAACTTTTCTCCTATGTCCTTCTCTCTCTCTCTTGTCCCTCCGCCACCCTCTAACAAAATACTTTAATAAAGACATTCAAAGAGACAATAGCAAGTGAGAGAATAAATAACCACTTAAAAAATAGATTATTCGCAGAGCATCTATGCATTTCAAACGGAAATTGCTTTTCCGATTCAGTCCATTCTGCTTCCTTCACCTGCGTGATTGTAGAATCCTCATTTTGCATAAAGAAAACAAACACACAAAAGGCAGAACTCTAAATAGATGGGGAAACTTATTATCATCACGCAAATCGATTGGTTTTTTTTTTTTCCTTTTAGGCAGGAGTGCGGAAAAAATGGAGAGCGAACCATCTGTGTTACTGTCATTTCTCTTCGTTTACTTTGTTTTCAAACTAACATGTGTCTCTTTGGTTATCTGTGAAAGCGAACGGGATGTCTCGCATGATTGGCTGAAGGGATTTGGCTGGCTAGCAAAGGCGTCTGGCACTGATAAATGAATTGTTTTGTTGAACTTACTTAATTGATAGTAGGAGCAGAGAATAAATGGAGACACGCGGGGGAGGGGGTGGGAAGAGAGAAGAGACTGGAAGGAGGGAAAGAAGGAGAAAGAAAGATGAGTCAGCAATGGAAAAATAAAACAAACAAACAAAAACAAAACAAAACAAAAACAAAAAAACACACACACAAATACGAAAGTAACAGAGACTTCACGGACCCAGAAATCGATATGAGAAATGTTTTTCCAACACGTCCTTTGTTGTTGTACCGCGTTACTGCGAAGCCTAAACACGCAGAAGCTATTTAATCAGTCGATTTATTTTGTCTTCCCAGTCATCTCCATCCACCGACTCTCTTCGTTCTACTGTTTGTCCCTAGTATCACCTTTTTACCTTCATCCCGGAGATAGAATTTCGATATTTGCATAGATAGTTCAGGCACAGGTGTTCGGAGTAAGAGCTACTTTGTTGATGCTGCCTCTCCTCCTCCAATTTCAGTCGTGCCTGCGTCTATGTGCTTCGAAGACCCTCTCCCCGGGTCGCATTCAGGGTGCTGGGAGCACGCGCGGTCACCCGGCGCCGATTGGTTCGAAGAGAAGCGCGTGCCACGAGCCTTGCACGCGCCTCCGAGGCCAACAGGTGCGAAAGCTGTCCTCCTGGCCACAGGTGGTAACAGCAAGAACTGTCGTCGCTGCGTTTAAACCGTGGGAACCGCGGATGTGAACCGGCGAGCTGCTACTTTTGAGACTCATTATTGACTGAACAAGTCTACCGTTCCTAATTTTCTCTTCTAGAAAACTCTTTCAGAGCAAAGGCAAGATTCATGACAGTGACTCAAGGCACAAACTAAAGAGGTCTAGAGTCTTTTAAAATTTAACTTTATCAGTAGAGTTGACAGCAACACGTAAGCGATGAGCATTTAGGTACCTGTGTGTGAGAGAGATAGAGAGAGAACGCTTAACCTAACAATAATGAACCTGGCAATTACAATGACCTTTGTTAATGACATGTACAGCTAAAATAACACTGGCAACAAAAATGTAATTGCAATTGGCGTAGCAATTATAACAATTACAATGGCAATTATAATGAGCATGACCATGACAATTGTTCATTAACAAGGGTAGCAAACAATGAGCTATTCTTTATTCTCGGCCTGAAGAGGGAGAACCATGTTTTCAAACTGAGAATATGAAAGAGGCAACGGGTTGAACTTTTCACATTTCTGGATCTTTGAGCGCATAATTTAAATATGACCCCAGGTATTGTAGACACGACACCTCTCTCTCTCTCTCTTCCTCTATGCGCCTCTCTTTCAGTCACTCTTGTCATGCATGGGAAGAAGAGGCGCCATTTCTCTTTCAGTATGCGGGTTTCCCCTCGCGCGTGTTCATCCACCTGTGACCGATTAAAAGCTTTCAAGCACGATCGTGCATGCTAATTAGCGAACTCTCCTGTTCTACCCGGCCCATCCATCCTACCTCCATCTAACCGCCATTCCACCCACCCAACCCTCGGTCCCTTTGGTGTGTGTGCGGACACAGCTGTGACGCGGTCGTTTTCGAGCCTAGCGGACGAATCGACATGCGTCAGCTTGGCAATGACGTAGCACGATCGTGACGACTGACTTTAACGTCACAATTGGGAAGCTGTCCTGCCACTCTCCACCCCCAAGTCCCTGGCGCGCTTCTAGAGTTCGAGAAATTTCTTGCGAGGACGCTAACATATTTAGCACTAAGTTTGCTATATGTAAGTATGTGATGATACCACGAACTGTACATACTTTCAGATTTTAGCGGTAAATCTTGGACAAGAATTACGAATGCTAAAAACATAGAAACAAACAAAAGCGTCAGATCTCTCAAGAAAAGCACTTACCAAACAAAAGATGAGAAACATTTATTTACAACTCACACTTATAGTCTTTAGGTCAAGAAACAATACAAATAAAACAGAAACAATGCAAAATAAGTCAGGGATGACGTTTACACAAAGATGGTGATTGATGCACAAAACTAACTCACTCCACAGTCTGTTGAAGTAGTCACGTGGCACTGGAGGGGCTCTTGGGTCAATCGCCGACCGCAGAAGAAGTGACGGGGGCAAAGGTAAGCCCAAAAGGGACGCCATATCCCGACGTCCTGACGTGAGACTCAAAGATGAAGGCAAGAGGTCTTCCATCCTGAAATGATGCCAGTAGGGTAGCCATTCTTCAAAGCAGAATGAGTGAGTCAGTCGGTGAGTCAGTCAGTGAGCGATTCAGTTAATCAGTCAGTCATTCTGTCTCTTTCGATTTTTAAGCAGAGTAACACTTCACTGTCTCATAGACGCTAAAAATTAGCTAAAATATTAGCTGAGACAGAATTGCACACTAGAGAGATGACTATTTTAATCAGTTTGATCACCTCGCTGAAACTCCATAACTTCATTTTTCTGTTGTCTCCTCATATTACTTTAGTTTTTCTAGTTCAAAAATAATAAAAAGACAAACAAACAAACAAACAAACAAACAAAACTGTTACTTATGCATAGAATATCATTTTAGGGATCATTTTAGTGTTAATTCTGTGACAAATTTTCTTGCGTTTGAAGCTTAGGTTTTTCCAAGTTTGGTATTTCCAATTTATCCTTTTATTTTGCTACATAACGCGATGTAAAATGTTTATACACGTGTTTGCTGTGGAAGTTAGTCCTTTTGAAACGGAATAAATCGTATCTCCGCATTGAAGTGAAGCATTCCGGTCCGCTCCACAAGCCCCTTTGTTTCCGACAAGAGTAGCACCTGTGACATATTTTGTATCCAGGTTTCTCTTCCCACCTATGTTCCGAATTCTAGTTAAAAACTACCTCAAAAAAGATTATTATTATTAATTCAAACTCTAAAGACTGAGTTTTTTAAAATCTATTGTCATAAGAGATATTAGCATATGTAAAGGTGTTAGGGGGCATTTTATTCGTAATTTGATTGCATTAACATATATCCTATCAAGCGGCAGATGTATTTGACAATATTCTCGAACATTTTTTTTTTTCATTTATAATCTGGTTATTCTGATAGATACCTTTTTATTTTTAAATGTTCTCAGTTCAAATCCATGCCATAATGATACAGACTGTCTTAGTTGCTATTTTTAACTGAAGTAGGTATGCCAGTCGATCTGGTTTCGTATTAATAATTTAGGACTTACCACTGTTTCGCTACACCTACCTCAGTTTATTGCTCTTAAGACTCTTTGACTTGAAAATGTTGGATAGAAAAAGGTTACATAAATTAAAAGCTAGTTTTATCGGAATTTATTTCGCTGCTAAACTGAAATTTGTGATCAGCCCTTCGCACTTGTGGGAAAGTGCTTGGAAAGTACAAGATGACATTTTTTGTTGTTAACTATTTGATTTTGAAGTTACTGTTGTTGTTTCCTTGTTGTTGACTACGTTATTTTTATTTATTTATTTAATTTTGTTTAGTTTCGTTTCATTTTTGATGTTTCATGATTCAATAACTGAAAACACTTTTTCTATCTTTAATTTTATACATATATATATATGTTTTCGCAACTTTAATATGCTATTTTTTCCTCTTAGATAAGGTTTATTTTCGCCAAAGAAAAAAAATCAAGAATAGAAAGAAAGAAACAACCAAAAGAAATAAAGAAACAACAAAAAAGAAACAACAAAAATTAAGAAACGAAGAAAAATTAATTAAATTTAATTAATCATATAAAAAAGTAAATGAGCCAACAAAGAAAAATCAATTAAAGAAATAAAATAACAAGCTCACAAATAAGGAAAGAGTCTCCTTAAGATGACATTCAGACTGTTGACATGCATTTCAAATCTTTCGACCCTCATTCCTAAATATTGAGGCTAATTCGTCCTTTTTTTTTTTGTAAAAAATCGCTTTAAGCTTCCATCACCTAAGGAAAATTTTAATCATTCTAGAACACAAAACAACTGAACACGAACATTTGAGTATTTAAACAATTAACTTCCTATTAAATGATCCCCAAAAAGGATTTAATTTTAATCCTATCCTAATTGAGACCTAGGTTTTCTTTTTAACGCGAACTATAGATTCATTATTCGAAAAAAAAAAAGCTTAAAATTCATTGCAGTGCCACACGCTTACATTTTCGACCTGTTTCCAGGGACAAGAACAGATAAAACGTGAGCGCAGGTTTTAATATTTGTGTAATAACATAAATACAAAGGGGCTTTTCGAAAAACAAGGATTATACATCAGTGATATGTGCCTACCTGATGTTGCAGAGTCAACGGCACGAAGGCGCAATGCACAAAGCTTATTGTTTGAGTGTCACTAAGTTCGCAGTGCTTGATGAAGCTGTGAAGTTGAAGGAACCCCAACTAATTAAATTAACTCACGCTTTATATACTCCCCCTCCCTTATCATCATCGGACACCCCTTTCACGGCTGTGAGTTGCCACAGGCAAGACGACCACGTAGAGAAAATTGACACTCGAGTGATAAGAACCACTACTACTGTTGCCCACGGTTAACCCTACCCCTGACCTGGCGGACCCCGCCTCCGAGCGAGCGGCCCACAAAGCAGATCACCGCCATCCGTAGACACGCCCCCTCGGTTAGGAAACTAATTGCCGATGCAACTGACAATGACGTGGAGAGAAGGTTAAGCCACGCCTACTTGTTGCGCGCTGCTGCTGTTTGTGCGGTGATGGAGGTGGTGGGGTGTCCCTAAGACACTTTATTTAAAGTACGAACTGTTGCCACCACGATCTGTTGCATATTTTGGTGTTCACTGATTGTTAAACGCTCGTGAATGGTTGATGAGCTCGGCAGTCACCCTGTCCCGTCTAAACAAAATGTTTGCCGACAGGCGGCGTGGCGTGCGTCACCTCGCACGCGCCTCGGGGTCCGTGGCACGCACGCTGCGACTCGGCAGGTGCCTCTATGCAAATCCTTCGTCCGGTGATAAAGTTGGTCTGCCATTTGGGAGCCCAGTGGTCACTTATTTATCTCCCAGGCTCGTGCGGCCAGCCTCCGAACCCCGCTCTCACTGCGCATGCGTGGTGCGACGCTTTCCGGCAATCTGACGTCGGGAGGCGCTTTGATCATGCGGCTCATGCAAAGGTAAAATAGGGCGGAACTGACGCAGTAATAAAATTGTTCGACATTATCGTGTTCCTTGTGTTGACATAGTTTAAGTCACGCGCATGACGTTAAAGTGAGAATGACGTAAAAGTGAGAGGGAAAAGGAAAAAAATGTGTCGTCTGCTTCAGTCACATGTGTGTTCTTCATTAAAGAACGATTGTTTATGCCTTTACCTGTAAGGTTTAGTGAAATTTGTTTCACTGAAGGATGCAGTTTATATCTCTAAAAGTAGTTTATTTAATATTTGTTACCTGTGAGTTCCGCAAAAATAAAATACTGGCCAACAAACAACTCTGGCTAGTTTCAAGTCAGACATGCGTTACATTCTGACGACATCATCAGTTCAATCAGACTTGAGTCCAGACTTGATATTGTGACATCAAAGTAATTGCTCCTTGCGATTCTGACATTTGGAAAGACTACCATCGACCTGCTGTACTGATTATGACAGTTAGTTACCTGTTATCACGAACAATATCGGCTCACAAAATATCAGTAGGGTGACACCATGCTTCTTCACATAAAAAATAAATATGTGCACTGAACTTTGCTGTTTTATTATATTAATTTATTTAACCTCTTTCACCAGACACTTCATATCTACTTTTTATTAGTTCTAATACTTTCGATCTTGTGCAGCTATCATTCGTTATTTATTGTTCTTTCAGCGTTATTGTTCTTTAAGTACCCCCTTATGTGGAAAATTGTTCTCGTGGGGTGACCACACATAAGTTCATGTTTTAATTAATAAATAAATACGGAGGGCAGTCCATTTGTTTAAGTTATTTCCATCTGCACCATGTTTACGTACGTACGTGTGTGTGTGTGAGAGAGAGAGAGAACGTGACGAGGTCAGTTCGCGCATGCGCGCTTTGCGGCTCTGGAGTTCGACACACATTTATTTAGGGAGGATTTTACTCGCAAAGCCCCTGCATAATAAATACATTTCTCACTTCCCGTGCCATCGTGTCTGTGCAGATGTGATCATCAGTAAACGATGCACGTGCGACATTGGTTGCTCCACCCCTTTTCTCCTTCTCTCCCTCACAATGGCGCAATCTCAGACAAAGAGATTCCTTTAAGTTTTAGAGTCCAGCCTAAAAGTGCAGACGAAACAAATGGGTTTTTTTTCTTTCTTTCGCTTCTTTCTCTCCCTCCTCCTTCTCAAAGAGATTCCTTTAAGTTTTAGCGTCCAGCCTAAAAGTGCAGACGAAACAAATAGTTTTTTCTTTCTTTCGCTTCTTTCTCTCCCTCCTCCTTCTCATTCCATTTCCCCCGCTCATTAACAAAGCAAATTGTCTGCAAAATTAAAATGGAGGTGAAAGCACAGGTTGCAGGTATTCCCCGACAATGCTGTGCTTTTCCATTACGTACGCCCAACTGAACACTAGTCAGTATAGGTGAAGATTCTGTGCAGCATACGGTACAAGCTAATTTTTTTTTTCTTCTGTGTGTGAGAGATAACCCACCCAAACATTTTCGCCCTCCCCCCCTACGCCTACACCTTCCAACTGCTCTTGTTATGTGTGAAGTGCGCGAGGTGTCAACAAGGATATCCCACGACGCGGACAGTCACTTGAGGGTAAACAGTTCCGGGAGGTTGAGACGACGTGTCGTCTAAATCAGACGACAGGCCCAGCACAACGCCGGCTTGGGTTCAGGTCTCTCTAATTGAATTTTTATCCACCTGCGTGGCCGCAGTGGCACACTGTATCAATAGACCTGCAACAGGCGAAGGATAAATCGGCCTGAAACGGGAATGAAGCTGTCACTTTGATATCAGGATGAGGCCAGTGACTTCCTCCTGCACTTTCTCTCTCACACATTCATTGTCTCACCACTACAAGCTGGTAGGAATATCACGCATCAAAGATGCTGCTGCACTGTCTGTCTGAATTTTATCCTCTCTCCCTCGCTAGAAGCTTCTGTCTGTCCGTCCTTGCAACAATCTGTCTGTCCACTTTTTATTTTATTTCTTTTGCTCCTTCATTCTATCGCTCCTTTCTCCTCTCCTTTCCCATTCTCTGGGTTCAAACATTAGATTGTTTGTCAGATCGTCTTTTACCCCGGAGAAAAGTAAGAACTATTCTTCCTCCGTCTTATCCTTCCTCCCTGGGTACACGACACAAACATGCACATACATATAGGCCAGCATACTTGTGACTGTGTATGTGTGTAGGTATAATTATGTGCGTGTATGTGTTTGTATGTGTGCACAAAATTTCCAAACACATTCCTAGGCACACACATGCACACATACACCATATTTGTCTGTCTGTTCATGAATTTATACATTTATATATATACACACAAACCTATATAGACACGCGAAGATATAGGTAACACATATACTTATGTACAAAGATACTTACTTGCCAATACGTACACAATGATAAAATGCATAACACAATATATACATGCAAAGATACAATAATTACACAAGCATATAATGCGTTGCAGAATAATACCAAGTATGTATACACATAATTTTAGTGAACTGGGGGTTGCTTATATTGCTTGTGTCTCCAATATAACCACACTTCACGCTCCACACACACGCGCGCGCGCGTATCCATTGTATTGTACACTTCACAAAGAGAAACAGTGTAATCAGTGGAAATCACGAGATGACGTTCCATAGTTTATGTACCGTTTTACCATAGTTTACTCATGTGTGCAAGTAATTAAACAAGTGAAACATTGCATGCAGGTTCTATCCGTTATACCACACCTGGTGTGCCTGTAGGCCTGTCGCATCGCCCCTAACCATGCAGCCTCTCGGATATCTTTCCTTGTGACAAAATGATCTCCATCACAATCACTATAGCTACAAAGAGCAACACCTGACTACAAAATGGCGTCGGAAATAATATCAACTAACAAAGAACATTAATGCAATGGAACAAAAAAACCACGGACAGTCAGCGAAAGGTGTAATCACAACTGTGTGTGGTGGGGCGGGGAGGGTAGGGTAGGGGAGGGGCTAGATTGTTTGAGTAAGAAAATATCTTTCCCGTGACGATATGAACGTGACGATGTAATTTTGCTCACCCGCTCTCATGCTACAACCATTTATTTTGGGGAATTTCTCCCACAAAGTACGTTTTGACCTGACCAACAATTCATATTCATGCTCAGAAATAAATGTAGACATACTTTTCACGCGCAAGAACTCGCGCGTGCGATCGCACACGCACATACGCACTTACGCACACTACCAGCTGTCTACCACGAACTAGACATGTGAAGGTAAACAGCATGTGGGTTCGAATGCTATGAACCTCTCATCTCCCCCTAAAGTTGTATTCACCGCCCCTAGCAATTCGGTGACAGGAAAAAAAAGGAGTTCAATTAAGCAACTTCCGCAGTCTGTGCGTTGACATCACGAAGAGCCAGTTAAGTTTTTAATTGTTGGGACTGGATCATTTTGTGCTCATTATAACAGTAACAGATGTTTATTTCCATGCTCCCATATTGCCAATGGTTATGCAGGTTAAAAGGCTATAATCGTAAAAAGACACATTAAGATAAAAGACAGTGTGTGGCAAGCACGCGAATGCGTCGGTCCAAAGCAAATACAAGGGTCATGTCTTGCATTGAGAGGTTTCAGTTCATAAAGTGTAAGCTCCCCGAAACCATTAAAGTGAACTGTAGCCGCCACACAATGCGACGCCATCTTGTGCAGGTAACCATTCTGTGACGAAGTTGCCCCGCGCGGTAACCTTTACCTTGATTTCTAGGCAGCAGGTGTTTAGTAAACATGAACACACTAGAAGGGCATGTTAATTACACATTGTAAACAGCTGGTATCCCAAACTAGTGTCAGAAAATGTTACATATCTCAGATTACATCATGCTAAAGTTCCTCTATAGAAACGCATTAAAAAGATATCCTAGTCTTTCTGGATTCATTCATTTTTTTCTCCCTCTTTCATCTTTTTTTTAATTTTCTGTATTTTCTATCTTTCTTAATTATTTTCTTATCTCTACCTTCTTTGATGTTAGATGCAAGCTTAACTAATTAATTAATGGAATTATTTATAAGTTTCCACGACGGGATGATACCAATGACTGAAGTGAACTTTAAACCAACGTCGAGGTTCATGTACGGAAGTATAAAGAACTGTACCGATGAATATTAATAATAAAAGAAAAACAAATACAGAAACGCAAAGAGGAACCAAATACACACAAGAATGAAAGGCCATGTTTCCAGAGCACTTATTGGTTGATCTTTGACCTTCTTGCCCCATATGCAAATGAGCCAAGCCTCGTTCCGTATAATTTCAATTTTGTAGTTACGGAATGGAATTGTTTATATAAAATGAATTGGATTGCAGCTTCTGAGTGTAATATAAATGAATTCTAAAAGTATAAAATACATTTTACAGCTAGAGAGAGAAAATTGGAGAAAATTCCCCTCTTGGCGCCCCGTAGCTCACCATTTCTTTCCAAGCTCCAATGACCCGTGTTACCATGCACACAAGGGAATCAACTCGTGAAGTCATGTAGGCGTCTGACTGATCTATGGTCTCCGCTGTCCTACTGGAGGGTCTTGCCGTCAGTGTACCCGTGTACATACACATACTTTGCTTGATGGGATCTCTTTCTGAGCATTTGATTTGTTTCTGTGCATGTATGATGTTTGCAGGCTTGTATGTCTGTATGCACGTGCTTGCATATTCATTGTGGAGTTTCAAACTGTTGTTTATTCTCGGCATAGTAGTAATCATCCTTACCACCAGCGTCGTTGTCGTCGTCGTCAGTATCATTATCATAGTTGTCTTCCTCTTCCTTCTCCTCCTCCTCCTCCTCATCATCATCTGAGAAGATTATTTAACTCAGACTTGCGGGAATGGTAATCAAATCTCATCTACAAAAATTTTTTTATCAACGGTTTCATACACCCCAATCAGATTTTCCGACTGGTTTCTCTGGTTTAAAACAAAAGGTACCTATGTTACTGCAACACACTCACACCCGACGTAAAAAAAAAAAAAAAAATCCCACCCCACCTCCACCCCAAAATAAACACTTCCTCTTCGGCTGGAGCTCGGACACGCTCCCAGTGCGCATGCGCGGAAAGCCGCTATGATCAATGGCTTGTCAAGAGTAGCGTCACCCTATAATAAATTGGTAATTGAGGCCTTGTCGTGCAGCAGGTGCTGCAGTGGCACTGCGGCAGCGAAAGCAGAGAGAGAGGGAGGTGGGCTGAGCGGAGTGGGGTGGAGTGGGGCAGACCGAGCTGCGTTGTCGAGGCGGCAGTTATCTTGATGTGCGCAAACGCTGCTTAAAGATCAGTTCATCAGCAGAGGATGTTTTCTGATGTTACTGAATTGCTAATTCGTGGCGTTAACATGCTATCACTCACCGGTGTGTGTGGTTGTGTGCATGCGCGTTGGTGTGCGTGCGTGCGCGTGTGTAAGGGTGTGTGTGTGATGGATGTGTATAGGTTGGAACTGTATGTGAAGGTCGTGTGTATATATGTGTGCGTATATGCGAGAAAGTCATCTACGTGTGTTCCAGCGGTCGAACGGCAGTGTTAATATGAATGTGTGTGTGTGTGTGTGTGCGGGTGCCTGCGTGCGTTTATGTGTGTGAATGTTTATGAATGAAGTTTCTTACATTTTTTCATCATCATCATCATCATCATCATCATCATCATCATCATCATCATCATCATCATCATCATCATCATCATCATCGTCATCATCATATTGTATGTTTTGGTAATGGTGGTGGTAGAAATGGTGTATTGCTGCTCTTGTTTCTGCTGCTGTTGGTGTAGCTGATGTTTGTGTCGAGGAAGATGGCGGTCACAAACTAAATGATGGCGGCAGTTTTGTTTGCTGACAACGAAACAGCTACAACCCGATGTCATTAGAATAGAGACAGCTAAAGAGATTTACGAAATCGTTCAGCCTCTTTTATTATTTCCCCCTTTCCCAGCACTGCTCAATTGCGAGGAAGGCACGTTTCTGGTGCCCATCAATTTTTAGACGACGTGAAGTAATTAATTAATAAATCTCATCAGCAACTAACGGTTATCAGTGGCGTAATTATGACTGTTTGACGAAATATAAACTCTTAATTAAACAGTCCTCAGCTAGCCGCTTCCAGGAGCAGATAATCAGGCAGGAATGCTAGGGTTATCACGCTTGGGCTGTTGGTGGCGCTGGCACGAAGGCCCGGGTGTGCTCGTTGTGGTTCACAATCTCCCATTTGCCGATCCAAGGGCCCGTAACTCTGGTGTCGAAGTCGGGATCAATCCCCTGTAACGTAAGCTCACGCGCAGTTAAAGGGCAACTCGAGGAATTTTTTTTAAAAATCAAATGATTTTAGTATAAGATATCAATAGTTCAAATCTGAGCCAAAATCCACATTCCGTTCATAATATTTGTGATATACAAGCCTTTGAACTTTGCGATTCTCACCACGGTATCCGAAAATATCGAGACTTCATTTTTGTCTGACGTAACACAATTATTTTTTATGCAATGCTTTAATAGCACTTACACTTAATTCACGAATGGGTCGCGGAGTTCAGTGACGTCAATATTTACAATTTAAATCAATCCATACATACTTTCTCGAAAACAACTTATTTAAGAATATCACAATCCTTCTTTTGTTGGCGCTATATTCTGTCAGCCTGTAAATTTTCTGACTGCTTGGGTTAGCCTTTAAGCGCGGGTACAGGCAGACAGGACGAAATCAAATCTACCTTCCTCGGGGAAGGCCGTGTGACTTAGGTCGCACTCACCTCGTCCTTCATGTGACGTTTCTGCCAGACGGCCTTGCGGTCCACTTTGAGAAAGTCCTCCCAGTCTGGCTTCAGGTCCGGCAGGTCTGGCGTCCTCATCAGTATGCCTTTCTGAATGCCGTAAAAACCAAAGTTGTCCCGCGGAGACTGCCAGCGAAGGTCCACGCTCCATCGCACATCGTTGGAGACGTTGGGCAAACTGGGAAGAACAGAGATTTACGTGCTTTGGTTTATCTGTCTTTCTGTCTAAATGTGTTAAACACAATCCGTTGGACCCACCAGAGACCGACCGTTGAATGAATAAATAAACTGTGTGGAATCCAGCTAATGATCCACAAAAATATCATCTTTAAACTGTTAAGAAGACAAAGGCAGAGTGCTCAAAATGAAAGAAAGAAAGAAAAAAAAAAGAGGTGATCTTGACAATCTCAAAACTACCTCCTCGCTAGAAAGACTTAAACCATCTCTAAGCCATGAAGTAAGCGTTCTGTTATCAATTTGATTGTGTAAAGAAGAAAGATTAAACTATTTGTCAGTCTCTAGTAGAAGCTGAAAGACTTTAATAGCAGTTATTTTTTGTACCTCCGATGTGGAGTAAGGTTGTGGAAAAGAATAAATCCGCCGTATTCCACAGGTTCTACATGAATGTCTTCTTCGAGGTCAACACCTGAAAATTGTACCAGCATTGATAAAAAAAACTTTGTTTTGTGGTTTTCTTTTCTTTTCTTATTTGTTTGCTTTATTTTTGTTTTTATAGTTCTTTTTGTTCTTATATTGTGTGCCAGAACTTTTTTACCTGTGGACAAACTAAGGAACAAACAGTACAGGTATATAGACAATAAAGGGATATACTTGCAGCTGTACAAGGATAATTACTCTCTCTCTCTGTGAACGTGCGTGCGTGTGTGTGAAACAGCCGGTGTACAGCAAATGAGTGTGTATTAACCATGAGCAGTGAATTAGAAAGGAAAACGCACCCAGCGAATCCTTCATGTCTTGTTCGTCCAGCATGACGTACCACGTGGGGCCTTGGCAACACGTGTGCACAGCCACCTTTCCGCTTTTGTGGCCGTTCTTCGCCATCTAAAGTAGGTCATTCACACGTCACCAACACGTTCTGAACACGTCACCACATACACACAAGTCTCTGCAACCTCCCCTTTCTATCTGGTCATACCTTCTCTATGATGGCATTGATGTCTCACAGGTAAATTATGTCATCCTAGATAACTTTCCTTCTGAAGCAGTTAATAATTATAATACAAAAATGCCTTTAAATAGTGTCTAGTAAGATCTAGATTCAACGGAGACAAATAAATTAACAATATTTGCCACACTGGACCAAGTGATACAACCAATTTGTTGAATAATACATTTGACACAAATTTCATGTTCATTATCACCTTTTTTTAAGTCTTAATTTACACAATTTATGTTCGTTTCTGAATACTGAACTCCATTGTTCATTCACTGTTTGTTATAAAAATAAAATTTATTTTTAAAAAAATGTTTATGCCTGCCTGCATGCACCCATTTTCCGGTATAGCGTCAAGAAAGGGTATCCACGCCGTGGCAATCAAGTGGTCATATGACTCATTACTCATGTAGGCGCTGTCTGAAAAATGAAGAGGTCATTGATGAATATGCCCACGTCAATCTTGCATCCATATAAAACAACGTTTGTCCTAAATTGCGCTCGTTTTGTTGGCATGTTTGTGTGTGTGTGTGTGTGCATGATCTTCGCATAGCAATTATCTTGGCAATTACTCCATCCACTTATTTTTATAAGTAGTTTTTACAACATTTTAAACACACGCATCATACATGTATGAATGTGTCCTGCCACTCGTATATCCAGGGCTTCTGCTTACGCAAAAAATTGCGTACAGTACGCATTAAAAGTTCGGAGGACCCCTTCAATTTTCGTCAATGGGGTCCCCTCCAAAGTGGGGCGAAGAACAGGACCCTTAAAAAATCTGAAGAAGGGCTCCCTGCCCCACCCCAAAGAATTAGCGCCTTAGCAGAGAAGCCCTGATATCCATAAACAAAATACATATATAGTTGTGTGCAATTTGTGTTTGTGCGTGTGTGAGGGAGTGGGGGTTGGTAGGTGGGATGGAATACGCGGGAGCCCATGTTTGGATATGTGTATGTCTCAGAATGTATTATGTGTCCGTGTATGCTTGCGTGCGTTTGTGTGTGAGGATGATAAAGCTAGCAAACATCTTGGCAATTATTACGGCAGCACACCTTGGTGCCAGGGAATGTTGACGGCCTCGCTAAAGGGTGTCTTGGTACGAAGGTTCCACGTCGGGTGGCCGGCGATTTCTGGCCCCAGGATCTGCTCCAGGAGGTTGAGAAGCCGCTCGTTGCTCCACAGGGCGCGAAAAGACTACCAAAAAAATAAATTAATTATTATTTTGGGATTTTTTCCTACAGTCACCCTCCAGCGGTTTATATGTTTTTGATGATGTGTAAGGAATGAAGACAACATACAATTGGTTTTCTCGTGTGCGGACGTTTTGCCGACGGACGTTTCACCGCCGGACGTTTCGGAGCCGGACGTTTTGTCGACTGGACGTTTCCGCTGGACGTTTCGGGTCGGACCGTTTTTGCCGACCGCGTTTCGCCGCATTATGTCAGAGAGAAGAGAGAGAGCTTACTTACTTCTCAAAGAATGAAAGTAACTACTAGATACACAATAATTCTTTATTTCAAACAAAATTGACACACAGACATTCACAGACAGTTCACTTTGATTGTCACAGATTATGCGCAAACTAGCTTTGAGAAAAAACATTGATCAATGCCGAGAGAAATGTGAGCTAACGTTCACATGAGGAGGGATAGTGAGAGAAGAGTTCACTGATACATTGAATCCAATGGCGAGAGAAATGTGTGAGCTAAGGGGCGTCCCACACTTGACTTCGGCTAAAGGTCCCGCGTGAAATGCCCCGAAATGAAGTGTCCCGCGCCGAAACGTCCGGCGGTAAAGCGCCGTCGGCAAAAGACTCCGACTCCGAAACGTCACGGTGCGAAACGTCCGATCGCAAAACGTCCGGCTCCGAAAACGTCCGGCAGGCAAACGTCCGGCGGCGAAAAGTCCGTGTACCGGTTTTCTGATGTATATAAATAACGCAGAGTATGCCCAAGAAGTATGTCCTGACGTGTAAACATTGTAGGGTGCACATAAGGGATACTTTATGATGTGTAAAAATATTGGCTACGCATAAGTGATACTTGCAGACGTGTAAGCAACACAGACTACATACGGCAGGTATTTGCTGGTATTTAAACATCAGGATGTTGGCGCCTTTGAACTCTTCTTCAAGTTTTGTAAGCCGTTGAAACAATCCGTACTCCTTGTACAGATCTGTCATCGAAAGTGGATAAGCATTACAGTCAGTGCACACTTGTAAACACTTACATACACACACAGAACAGCAGTACGTTAAAGCAGTAAATGCTGAATTCAAACTGTACCTACTTTTCACTTTGCCAGCTTTGTACAGCTTCTGGGCCAGCTCCTCCACCATGACCTCGATGTCCCGCCGACATGGCTCCAGTTCTTCCGGTGTGAAAAAGTTACGGACTACAATGTAGCCCTACAGCAATCAAGGGAAGAGAAAGAAAGAAAAATAAATTGTAGAGATGACTCTAATCAGTTTCATTAGTTTCCTCCTTACTTTTGCCTAGATGTCCTCCTCCTCCTCCTCCTCCACCACCTCCTCATCATCATCATCGATCGTCATCACCATCATCAACAACAACAAAAACGACAAAAACATTAGCAATTTCAACATCTTATATTTTATACACTTATTACGCCGTCGTGTGAAGCCTGAAGTAGTAACTTTTACAAGCAAAATATTCCTGCACAATAACGTAAACTGAAATGCAAAAATGCATAAAAATAAACAGCAAACTATATGCAAGAGAAATCTATCTGCATAGTTTCAAAATATCATTTTGTTTAAAGAAATCTCCACGCTAGGAAAGCGACGAAACATCAGTTAATAATATTGCTCTTCTCATGTTATTCGACGTGACAACTGTCATCGTAACTTTAATTTCTGCAGAGCAGAAATGTGACAATGGCTAGTCACGCTTAATTAATACACCGCTGGCTTTTTAATGTCAACCAGGGCTCGTTGCAAATTGCCCAGAGGCAAATCATCCTCCGCGGGCTGAGTATGTGCATATCGGTGGTTACGATAGTTATGAACACGGGACAGACACGAGCAGCTGCCTCGTAGCCATACAGTTCAAGGACGAAAGGCGACCCTCGCTATTTTCATACCTGCATTTCCTTGACTACTGCGCATGAGCATTTGAACACACAACGACAAATCTTCAAAAAGAAGCAGAAATAACTAACTGCTTCGAAAGGAAATTGTAAACGCGAAAAGAGAGCAGTGCAGTCCAATTTATAAAATATCATCGCAAATCAAGCAAGGAGTGTTTGGTGGTAAACAATCACGAGAAGGTAAATGAATGCCGGCATGCAAAGCGATCCGCCGCAGATATGCACCCTAAAAATAAAAAAAGAACACTTTTAAAAATTACATCCCAAACAAGATGTGGCCGCCTTCCCAGACCACGAATTGAAGTCATAACAATCATCACCTAATCTACCAGCAAAGACGAAAAATAACTGCGACCAGTCACACTCTAGATTTGGGAGCTAGAGTCAGTTTCAAGCAGAGCCAGCCAGGATCCGTCCATTAGATCAGTGACTCACTGCGTTCGCAACTGCATACATAAAATAAAGCGTAACAATCTTGCAATCTAACAATCTTAGATTTTAAAGAACTAATTTATCAGTTTACCAACCTCATCGAAAGATTTCTGATTTCCCGAGTTAAGGGGAAGTTGACCCTGCCTTGGGTAAAGTCCACGGAGACTGCGTGGGGGCTGTTGAAAGGAGACAGTATGCCTTGTCACGAGCCGGAATGCTGGATTGACTCTTCGTGATCAGGAGAGTTTACTGTTGTGGCAAAAAATGAGTGCTTTTAATTATTAAGGCAATGACCTTAGATGTCGTCCTTATTTAAGTATTAGAGAAGCTAATTAGTGCTTTAAAATGATAATATAAATTATAGCGGACAATGATCCAGCGTGAAATGAAATCGCAAGAAACTGAGACCGTATTTTAGGGTTTAGAGCAGTGGTGGGCAATTAATTTTCCCAAGGGGCCGCATGAGACATTGGGATGGTTTTAGAGGGCCGGACTAATATAGTTAACTTATACAGTTTTACCAACAATACTGTATACTCATCGATAGTGTTTATATCTACTGGCGGCGGGCGCGGCCAGCGGGCGGGCCAGCGGGCGGGCCGGTCAGAGACAGGAGGCGGGCCGGCCTTTGCACAGGTCTGGTTTAGAGAGTTATGACGATGTTTCAGAAGACGACGACTGTATTAAAAAAAATTATATATATATATAAATATAAAAAATCATCTGAAAATAAACCCTAATACTTCTTTTGGAGAACAAGTTAATATAGTTTAGTTTATTCGTTGCTGCTCCTTTGAGGAGCATAAGGCCGCAACAAAAATTAATATAAGAACTAATCTTATTTTCAAGTCATAAATGTTACTGCAAAATAGTAACTCTTCAGTCGCTCCAAAGACTGCTTAAAATAAGATAACAGGCCCCAGCTCTCGCTGACATTCATAGTGGGAGACATTTGCAACGAACATGGCTTCCCGTTCCATTTTCTGAAGACAAAGTAGTGCAGCTGATAAAGGGAACTTACCTTCCCTGTCTCCTTCTTGAAGTGAACAGCTTATTGGGAAACTTTCGAAATCACCGAGTGGGTCCTCTAGGATGCTGTCGTCCTCGCTGTAGCTGTAACTGTAGCTGGACAGCTGTGACGTCTCCTGCAGTCAAAAACCGTGTTTCTACGTCGCGTTGTGCTTAATCTGTTGACCGTCTACACAACTAGCGTGTCGAAGATAACACAAGTCTTCCCTCAGTGAAGACCTACCTTGACCTGACCTCTTGTGTAAGACATCTGTGACCATAGTTCTAAAAATAATTTGGGTAAAAGATTTTTTTTAAATAAGCCATTAAAGTAGAGATTGGAGAGTCAGTGTCAGTCCAAGGCACCCTGATGCTGTTACTAATCTCTGTGTGCGTGTGCGTGCGTGCGTGTGTGTGTGTGGTGTGATCTTATATCATTTGTTATGTTTGCCATTGATAAATGTTTGTAATAATTTCAGTCATAAAATTTCTCTAACAGCTATTGTAATGAGTGGTGCTATAAATTCACCTCGAATAGATAAGCGTATTCCAGTGTACAATAAACAGCAATGCTGATCTTTAAAAATGTGTGTTCCCGTTTGCTTGTGTGTGTGTGTGTGGTGAGAGAGAGTACAGAGAAAGAGAGAGACATTTGTACATTTGTCTGTTGCCTATGAGGAAGTTGAAATGGTTGGCATCTGCACGCAGAGACACAGACATTACTTTTTTTTTTTTTTAAAAAGAAGATTTTTGCATCATTCTTGGATTTCAAACTGTTTTAGAGTTTTGACAGCTAGTTGTGTGCATGTACTGAAACCACCAGATTTAAACCTTGATTTGCTCCCAGCATACCATTTTGAATAATAAACAAGAAACACCAAGTTCAGGGAACATGTTTATTTCTTAAAGTGTGGAAAAGCAGCGTATTCAATGGATTATGTATTATTTAAAAGCCGATAAGAACGAGATATCCCCTTGCCAGCACTCTTTGATATGTTATCGCCTAATAGCGATACGGTGTATCGAACGAGACAATGTTTTTCCCATCATTGGGTGGATCATGCACTTAAAAAGAAACATGTGCATTCCCATATTACCACAGATACATCCCCCACAGACGTCACAAAATGATCATTGCCTTTTGTCATCGATAGTTGAACACTCGACTTCGGTGATGACAAGGGCTACGTAGCCTTCACAGTGAGTAAGTCGGGTACAGTGTGAGCAAAGAGCGTGAGGGGCAGGGTGAGAATTACCTGCCGGGCTGTTGTCAGATCTCAGCAAGAAGTTTCCAGCTGTTTCCAGCGACATATCCATTCTGGTTCTAATTGCCGAGCTCTTTTTTTCTGGTCAAGCGCAGCAGAAGCTACACCAATCGTACATGTCACTGATAAAGACTAGCGGACTGTAACCGTTCCCTTTGCCTAATGGAAAGTCATGTTTTTGATATAACTTTTAGCATCTGGATCACCTAATTGCTGTGCCGAGCTTTCTAGTGCCACCTCTTCACCTCACCCAACACTTCTTCACTCTCTTCATTGACTACCAGTTAACAGTAGAATAGACTGCAAGCTCACACCTCTATGCTAAGGATTCTTTAAATTCTCCTCCCCCAACTACTTTACTGAAATCTTGTCTGTCCACACTCCTGCCCCAAACCTTCGCTCCTCATCAGACTCCTGCATTCTATCCTCCCTTCCACAAAGTCACATGGACAATGGATGTTCTCCCTCTGTGCTGCTAAGCAGTGGAACTCTCTTCGTCATCACATTCGCCTCTCGGACTACAAGGCTACATTCAAACTTTTTCTGAAAACATATCTGTTCATTAAGTACTGTTCCTTTACTTAGTATTCTTAATTCCCTGGCAATACTCTCTGCCATGCTAACCATCATGTAACGCTTCCATCTGACACTGTTTATAGTATCTACATCCCTTCATACCTTCATCCATTGCTTAACGATCTACTCTTGTACCTGATCTTTATGTTGTTCAGTGTGTCTACACGTACCTCACTGTTTACTTTCATTTATCAGTACTGGTCTGCACAGACAGTGTGATCTATCTTGGTCGTGATGCTGCGCGTTAATAAGTTCCCATTATCATTATTATTAAACAACTTGCAAAGGATAAACTAATCCAAGGTAGGTAAGCCACATAAAAGAAGGAGAGCTTGTTATCTCCCGTTTATTGTGTTTCCGTAGTTACGTTATCCGCAAAGTTTTTCTCAATACAGATATAAAAAATTAAATCTATGAAAAACAAACTGCAGGTTTATCACAGTTTTGAATTGTTTATTTAATTTGTCTGTTTTTGCTATCTTTAGCAAAATGCATCCTGAGGAAACGTTTAGTTTCCAAGTAAATCACACTGGAAAAAGAAGCATGCACGGGTTGACTTTTTCTGTTCATTTAGACTTCCTAGTCTTTCCGTTTCCGTTCTCACGCTTTTCCTTTGAAAGATCAAGTTATGTTTACACCAGATACAATGCTGACATTAATTGTAATATTTCTTTTTGCGATATCGAGTCAGTTATTAGCTGTGTGTGTGGAATAGCCGTTACGACAACCTAGATACTTAATTGTAATATATAACAACACACAAACACGCACGCACGCAAAGAAAAAATAAAAAGACAGAAACGGGAGAAGAACTCACAAGTTAAAAAGACATGAAAAGATTTTGTTTCGCTAGAACCCCTATGAGGATGACACAGCATAAAATTTTCTTTCAATGGAAAACATAAGCAAAATAGGGTTTGTTTACAAGTCCTTTATTTTACAAGAACATAAGCTGTAATAATGTATCGAACTTAAAATGATTTCATTGTAAGATATAAACTCAAAGCTGTTACATGATGCCAATAGGTCAAGTCACTTTTCTACGGCTTCAGCGGATATGTAAGTAAATTCTCTTCACGTGCCTCAGCTTCCATCAAGTTCGTGTATCTCAGTCTCAACGCGAGAATCATTGGTGGCGAGGTGGTTCTCTTTCAAGGCATCCGCTGGTATGATGGCCAAGCCAAGTCCGAGCGGAAACGACCTGATGGCCGTGGTGAGAGGATGATGGCAGGGGGTTTGGGCCGGAGGGCCGTGGTGGGGAGTCGGACTAGCTTCACCACTGGGTAAGAGCACCACCACGGGCCTTTCCTTAGAGAAGCTGCGAGCGGACTAAGCAACGTCGATATAATTTTTTAAAACCTAAAACTATTTTAAAACAAAATTCAGCATTTAAAAATGCTCTTTGTTTAATTTTTAAAGGCAGACTGAAGTGACAGAAAAATTACTTTATTATCTGTCATAAAAGGCGAGATCGATATATGAAGCCGACAGAGAACGAGGTCTCGGCTAGCCAGCGTGCACTCTCGACACAGCAACGAAAGCGTTAGAGACGGTTTATCACGCAGAGAAAAGGCAGACTATGTCTTTGTTGACTACCCCTCGGAAGAAAGAAAGGAGAGAATGATAGACTTTAATGGCTGAAAGACGTCTTTGAGGATCGTGATCTCCATGGCTAAACTTTATGTCGAGCATGCATGCAGTCTTTGAAGCACATGCGGCTATAAGCGTAGACATGTAAAAGTTGACTTATTTGTTCACCTTCAGTACGAACTCTGAACAATGTCATCATTTAATTGTTTCACAATGCTCGTCCAGATGCTGAAAAACCAGTTGTCAGCAGAAATATAGCCAGACAGCTTGCTCCTTGTGAATCGCGTGGTTAGTTGGTGGTTGGTTGGTGGTTGTTTGATGAGAAATAAAAGTATACTTACACCAAGAAGTGATTTCGCACTAATCGGGGGAAAGGAAGGAGGGAGGAAACTGAAGTACTAGGGGGGGGGGGGGAACCCGCAAAATAGGTGTCACCTACAGAGAGTGTCTCTAGATGAGATCTGAACCAGGACCACTCACTGCGGTAGTAACATTAAAGAATTGTTTTAACCACAACACTACCGGACGCTCGATCCGTGACCTCGTGCGAAGGTTATCAGATGTTTAAAGATGTCATGCGCTGTTTTGTGATTTGGAATGACATGTTGATCCATACATTTGGCATTAACCAATAAAAAGAGCCTCTTTTTGTTGCACGGTGATTGCTTTCACATGCCGCTGTTTGTACCGATTGTGTGCCCCAATGACTGGTGATCTGTAGCTTCTTCTTGAACTGAGCACAATTACTCAATGGGGAAGGAGGTTCGAATCCGCTTGTCCTTATGATTGAGTAGACTTAGACGCTCACAGATTAGTAATACTTGAAGAAGGTTAGGGTTAGGAACTCCATCCAGCTAAACTGGGCGAAGGTTTTCCACGGTGAAAATACCGGTCACGGCTTGGGACCATCGTGTTCACGAAAACGACTACCCATCATTGAAGGGTATAGGCTGTCTCACTTGGATAGGATCGAGATGGCTATCACTAAAGACGACAAGCCAACAGACAGCTTAAATAAAATATCAAGCCTGATCTGTCGAGCGTTTACGACGCGCGTGCTACTGGAAAGCTTCATACTCCGCACGCGCTTTTGGGCGAAACTTTATGACCAAAGATTCGGATGTGTGGAATCTGGCCGTTTGGTCTTGACGGTTCCACCTTCCTGCCAGATATTACTGTAACCCCAGACACTTGACGTGTTTTGTTCAGTCATCTTCCAGGCAGTCAGCGGTACCTGCAAACCGATTTTCTTCATGGATTGTTGTTACAATGTTTTATCTCTGTCACTGCCCAGGGGCGCACACTTATTGTAATTATAGTCACTCGTGTTTAATGGTTTCAACAGAATTTTGTGCACTAGACAATGTGACATTGTAAGAGACTTTCAGTGAAGACGGACGTGGAAGGGGGGAGGAGGCGGCTTAAATTAATAGCACCGATTGTGGACAAATTTGATCTTCTGATGCCTCTACAGGTTTTCTGTTTTCCGCTTCACTGGGTTGAATTTTTGTTTAATTGATTATCTACACTTCACTATGTTTTTGTTTTATAGGTGAAAAACTTTTATTTTAATTTTTTCGTAATGCACATACACCAGAAACATTAATACACAGATAATACACTAATTAAAACATAGAGAGATAATACAGATAAAAAATATAATACCATAAATTTCGGTTTACAAGCCGACTTTGTGCCCTGCGGTTTATAACCACAATGAAGATTTCGCCAAATCGTATTAATTTTTCGATGAGCCCCATATTCACGTTATTACGGTGTTAACTGCTTACATTTTTAAATCAAGGCTGCATAAATTAAATAGTTCAGATAATTTGCTCAACCACACACCCTCATCATGCCGGAACAACGAGACAAAATGCGTACCAGGACAGCTGACCTGGCCATTGAAAAATTGATAAAATTGAGCTATAAATCAGTGTGGTTTATGTGTAAATAAAGTAGAGATTAAAATAAAAATTAATGGATGCAGCTTATTTACTTAACAGACAAAAATTTACAAAAGGCGGTGTGGGGAGTCGGCGTAGTAGCGTTTACACCAGATACAATGATGACTTTAATCATTTTTTTTCTCTTTTCGATATCTAATCGATCATTCACAATGATTGTGCAAGCGATGACCGTCACAGCAAACACTGGATATCACTTGTAATACACAAAAGCAGCACACGCACCGCTGACCACTCCCGCTCTTGATAGCCTAGCCCTGTACACGCAGCCAATCGGCATGAAAGGTGGTGGGTCGGCCAGCTTACCACTGGGCAAGAGCACCACCCAGCTGCCTGGGGTGGTGCAAGTTCAGAAAGGCGGCCCTGGGTGCAAAGCAGTGGTGGTCGGCCTGCTTTACCACTGGCAAGAGCACACCCCTGCTGCAAGCAGGGTGGGTGGAGTGGGTGGGTCGGCTAGCTTTACCACCTGGGCAAGAGCACCACCCTGGCTGCAAGGCAGGGTGGGGGTCCTACTTTACACTGGCAAGAGCACCACCCTGGCTGCAAGGCAGGTGGTGGGTCGGCCTAGCTTTACCACTGGCAAGAGCACCACCCTGGCTGCAAGCAGGTGGGTGGGTCGGCTAGCTTTACCACTGGGCAAGCACCACCCTGGTGCAAGGCAGGGTGGTGGGTCGCTAGCTTTACCACTGGGCAAGAGCACCACCTGGCTGCAAGGCAGGGTGGGTGGGTCGGCCTAGCTTTACCCACTGGGCAAGAGCACCACCCTGGCTGCAAGGCAGGTGGTGGGTCGCCTGCTTTACACTGGGAAGCAGCACACCTGCTGCAAGGCAGGGTGGGAGGGTCGGCCGCGGCAAGAGGCACTAGGGCAAGGCAAGGGTGTGGGTCGGCCTTTAGCTTTTCACTGGGCACCACTGGGCTTCTGTGGTGGTCGGCTAGCTTTACCACTGGGCAAGGCACGTGGCGTGGGGGTCGGCCTAGCTTACTGGGCAAGAGCACCACCCTGGCTGCAAGGCAGGTGGGTGGGTCGGCCTAGCTTTACCACTGGGCAAGACACCACCCTGGCTGCAAGCAGGTGGGCAGGTGGGTCGCCTACTTACACTGGCAGAGCCACACCTCTGTGCAACACGGCCTAGCTTACCACTGGGCAAGAGCACACCCTGGTCTGCAAGGCAGGGTGGTGTGGGTCGGCCTAGCTTTACCACTGGGCAAGAGCACCACCCTGGCTGCAAGGCAGGTGGGTGGTCGGCCTAGCTTTACACTGGGCAGGCACCACCCTGGCTGCAGCAGGTGGGTGGTCGGCCTAGCTTTACCACTGGGCAAGAGCACCACCCTGGCTGCAAGGCAGGGTGGTGGGTCGGCCTAGCTTTACCACTGGCAAGAGCACCACCCTGGCTGCAAGCAGGGTGGTGGGTCGGCCTAGCTTTACCATGGGCAAGAGCACCACCCTGGCTGCAAGGCAGGGTGGGTGGGTCGGCCTAGCTTTACCACTGGGCAAGAGCACCACCCTGGCTGCAAGCAGGGTGGGTGGCGTCGGCCTAGCTTTTACCACTGGGCAAAGAGCACCACCCTGGCTGCAAGGCAGGGTGGGTGGTCGCCTAGCTTTACCACTGGCAAGAGCACCCACCCTGCTGCAAGCAGGGTGGGTGTCGGCACTTTACCACTGGGCAGAGCACCACCCTGGCTGCAAGGCAGGGTGGGTGGGTCGGCCTAGCTTTACCACTGGCAAGAAGCACCACCCTGGCTGCAAGGGTGGGTGGGTCGGCCTAGCTTACCATGGGCAAGAGCACACCCTGCTGCAAGCAGGGTGGGTGGGTCGGCCTAGCTTTACCACTGGGCAAGAGCACCACCCTGCTGCAAGCAGGGTGGGTGGCGGCCTAGCTTTACCACTGGGCAAGGCACCACCCTGGCTGCAAGGGCAGGGTGGTGGTCGGCCTAGCTTTACACTGGGCAAGAGCACCACCCTGGCTGCAAGGCAGGGTGGGGGTCGGCCTAGCTTTACCATGGCAAGAGCACCACCCTGGCTGCAAGGCAGGGTGGGTGGGTCGGCCTAGCTTTACCACTGGGCAAGAGCACCACCCTGGCTGCAAGGCAGGGTGGGTGGGTCGGCCTAGCTTTACCACTGGGCAAGAGCACCACCCTGGCTGCAAGGCAGGGTGGGTGGGTCGGCCTAGCTTTACCACTGGGCAAGAGCACCACCCTGGCTGCAAGGCAGGGTGGGTGGGTCGGCCTAGCTTTACCACTGGCAAGGCACCACCCTGGCTGCAAGGCAGTGGGTGGGTCGGCCTAGCTTTACAACACTGGGCAAGAGCACACCCTGCTGCAAGGCAGGTGGTGGTCGCCTAGCTTTACCACTGGGCAAGAGCACCACCCTGGCTGCAAGGGCAGGGTGGGTCGGCCTAGCTTTACCACTGGGCACAGAGCCCACCCTGGCTGCAATGCAGGGTGGGTGGGTCGGCCTAGCTTTACCACTGGGCAGAGCACCACCCTGGCTGCAAGGCAGGGTGGGGGCCCTGCTTTACCATGGGTGGCTGCAAGTGCCGGTGGTCGCCTAGCTTTACACTGGGCAGAGCCCACCCTGGCTGCAGGCAGGGTGGGTGGGTCGGCTAGCTTTACCACTGGCAAGAGCAGGCTGCAGGCCCAGCTACTGGTGGCTGCTGGCTAGCTTTATGGGAATGCTGACATGGCTGCATGGCTGGGCTGATGGCTGATGTCTGATGGTGATGGTGATGGCTTGCCTACTGACTGCACCTGAAGATGGCCATGGCCCTGCTGGCTATGGCTCTGATGGTGGCTGATGGTGATTTGCTGATGGTGCCTATGAGCTGATGTGACTGATGGCTGATGGCTGATGATGCTGAGATAGGCTGATGGCCTGATGGCTGATGGCTGATGCTGCTGATGGCTTGATGGCTGATTGGCTGATGGCTGATGGCTGATGGCTGATTGGTGTGGTGATGCTGATGGCTGATGATGGCTATGCTGATGGCTGATGGCTGATGGCTGCTGGCTGATGGCTGATGGTGAGGCTGATGGGCTGATGCTGATGGGGTGATGGCTGATGGCTGATGGCTGATGGCTGATGCTGATGGCTGATGGCTGATGGCTGATGGCGATGGCTGATGGCTGATGGCTGATGGCTGATGGCTGCTGATGGCTGATGGCTGATGGCTGATGGCTGATGGCTGATGGCTGATGGGCTGATGGCTGATGCTGATGGTGATGATGGCTGATGGCTGATGCTGATGCTGATGGCTGATGGCTGATGCTGATAGGCTGATGGCTGATGGCTGATGGCTGATGGCTGATGCTGATGGCTGATGGCTGATGGCTGATGGCTGATGGTGATGGCTGATGGCTGATGGATGGCTGATGGCTGATGGCTGATGGCTGATGGCTGATGGCTGATGGCTGATGGCTGATGGCTGATGGCTGATGGCTGATGGCTGATGGCTGATGGCTGATGGCTGATGGCTGATGGCTGATGGCTGATGGCTGATTGGCTGATGGCTGATGGCTGATGGCTGATGGCTGATGGCTGATGCTGATGGCTGATGGCTGATGGCTGAATGGCTGATGCTGATGGCTGATGGCTTGATGGCTGATGGCTGATGGCTGATGGCTGATGCTGCTGATGGCTGAATGGCTGATGGCTGATGGCTGATGGCTGATGGCTGATGGCTGATGGCTGATGGCTGATGGCTGATGGCTGATGGCTGATGGCTGATGGCTGATGGCTGATGGCTGATGGCTGATGGCTGATGGCTGATGGGCTGATGGCTGATGGCTGATGGCTGATGGCTGATGGCTGATGGCTGATGGCTGATGGCTTGATGGCTGATGATGCTGATGGCTGATGGCTGATGGCTGATGGCTGATGCTGATGGCTGATGGCTGATGGCTGATGGCTGATGGCTGATGGCTGATGGCTGATGGCTGATGGCTGATGGCTGATGGCTGATGGCTGATGGCTGATGGCTGATGGCTGATGGCTGATGGTGATGGCTGATGGCTGATGGCTGATGGCTGATGGCTGATGGCTGATGGCTGATGGCTGATGGCTGATGGCTGATGGCTGATGGCTGATGGCTGATGGCTGATGGCTGATGGCTGATGGCTGATGGCTGATGGCTGATGGCTGATGGCTGATGGCTGATGGCTGATGGCTGATGGCTGATGGCTGATGGCTGATGGCTGATGGCTGATGGCTGATGGCTGATGCTGATGGCTGATGGCTGATGGCTGATGGCTGATGGCTGATGGCTGATGGCTGATGGCTGATGGCTGATGGCTGATGGGCTGATGGCTGATGGCTGATGGCTGATGGCTGATGGCTGATGGCTGATGGCTGTGGCTGATGGCTGATGGCTGATGGCTGATGGCTGATGGCTGATGGCTGATGGCTGATGGCTGATGGCTGATGGCTGATGGCTGATGGCTGATGGCTGATGGCTGATGGCTGATGGCTGATGGCTGATGGCTGATGGCTGATGGCTGATGGCTGATGGCTGATGGCTGATGGCTGATGGCTGATGGCTGATGGCTGATGGCTGATGGCTGATGGCTGATGCTGATGGCTGATGGCTGATGGCTGATGGCTTGATGGCTGATGGCTGATGGCTGATGGTGGTGATGGCTGTGGCTGATGGCTGATGGCTGATGCTGATGGCTGATGGCTGATGGCTGATGGCTGGTGATGGCTGATGGCTGATGGCTGATGGCTGATGGCTGATGGCTGATGGCTGATGGCTGATGGCTGATGGCTGATGGCTGATGGCTGATGGCTGATGGCTGATGGCTGATGGCTGATGCTGATGGCTGATGCTGATGGCTGATGGCTGATGGCTGATGGCTGATGGCTGATGGCTGATGGCTGATGGCTGATGGTCTGATGCTGATTGGCTGATGGCTGATGGTGATGGCTGATGGCTGATGGCTGATGGCTGATGGCTGATGGTGATGCTGATGGCTGATGGCTGATGGCTGATGGCTGATGGCTGATGGCTGATGGCTGATGGCTGATGGTGATGGCTGATGGCTGATGGCTGATGGCTGATGGCTGATGGCTGATGGCTGATGGCTGATGGCTGATGGCTGAGCTGGCTGATGGCTGATGGCTGATGGCTGATGATGGCTGATGGCTGATGGCTGATGGCTGATGGCTGAATGATGGCTGATGGCTGATGGCTGATGGCTGATGGCTGATGGCTGATGGCTGATGGCTGATGGCTGATGGCTGATGGACTGATGGCTGATGGCTGATGGCTGATGGCTGATGGCTGATGTGGGCTGATGGCTGATGGCTGATGGCTGATGGCTGATGGCTGATGGCTGATGGCTGATGGCTGATGGCTGATGGCTGATGGATGGCTGATGGCTGATGGCTGATGGCTGATGGCTGATGGCTGATGGCTGATGGTATGATGGCTGATGGCTGATGCTGATGGCTGATGGCTGATGTGATGGCTGATGGCTGATGGCTGGCTGATGGATGGCTGATGGCTGATGGCTGATGGCTGATGGTCTGATGGCTGATGGCTGATGGCTGATGGCTGATGGCTGATGGCTGATGGCTGATGGCTGATGGCTGATGGCTGATGGCTGATGGCTGATGGCTGATGGCTGATGGCTGATGGGCTGATGGCTGATGGCTGAGGCTGATGGCTGATGGCTGATGGCTGATGGAGGCTGATGGCTGATGGCTGATGGCTGATGGCTGATGGCTGATGGCTGATGGCTGATGGCTGATGCTGATGCTGATGGCTGATGGTGATGGCTGATGGCTGATGGCTGATGGCTGATGGCTGATGGCTGATGGCTGATGGCTGATGGCTGATGGCTGATGCTGATGGCTGATGGCTGAGTGAATGCTGATGGCTGATGGCTGATGGCTGATGGCTGATGGCTGATGGCTGATGGCTGATGGCTGATGGCTGATGGTGATGGCTGATGGCTATGGCTGATGGCTGATGGGCTGATGGCTGATGGCTGATGGCTGATGGCTGATGGCTGATGGTGATGGCTGATGGTGATGGCTGATGGCTGATGGCTGATGGCTGATGCTGATGGCTGATGGCTGATGGCTGATGGCTGATGGCTGATGGCTGATGGCTGATGGCTGATGGCTGATGGCTGATGGCTGATGGCTGATGGCTGAATGGCTGATGGCTGATGGCTGATGGCTGATGCTGATGGCTGATGGCTGATGGCTGATGGCTGATGGCTGGCTGATGGCTGATGCTGCTGATGGCTGGATGGCTGATGGCTGTGCTGATGGCTGATGGGCCTGAATGCTGAATCTGATGGCTGATTTATCATGATGGTCTGATGTGCTGATGGCTGATGGCTGATGGTGATCATTCTAATAATCCAACAAACATCATCATGCATCATCAAAACAACAACATCAATAATCAACCAACCATCAATTCAACATTAACAACAACCATCAACAACCTTCATCAACAACATCATTAATAATCATCAACAACAATCATCATCATCATTAATCATCATCATCATCATCAATCATCATTAATTATCAACAACATAATAAGTACTATCAACAACTATCATCATCAACTATCTTCAACAACAATCATCAACATCAACCATCAATAACAACCATCATCAACAACCATCATCAACAACCATCATCAACTATCATCATCAACTATCATCATCAACTATCTTCAACAACAATCATCAACATCAACCATCAACATCAACCATCAATAACAACCATCATCAACAACGATCATCAACTATCATCATCAACTATCATCATTAACTATCATCAGTGTCGCGTACCACCCTCAGCGTCCCCAGAAGCATGCGTACGGCCACTCGCACAGCCGGCCAAACACACACTCAGCCGGAGGCGGGACTCAACTTACCTGTCGAACCCTTGCAAAGCGAAGACCACGACAAAGACGTAAGGAACGACACAAATTCGAAGTTTAATCAAAAAAAAAAAGCCTCCTCCTTCTTGGCAATTATATTAGCTTCCGCTTTCTTGGCTATTTCTAAGCTGTCTGCTTGTTTCTTTGCAATAATTTCCACATTTCTATCATAACGATGGATACTCTGCATTATGTATGTAGTAAAAGCTTTCATGGGATCAAATACTAATACTTGCACACAAAGATAGCACATGATAATAAAATAAAATCTCCTAAAATTATCTCACAAATACAGTCGGGATAGAAATGTAATCACAGCATCAAAATGTGGCTTCACAATGATTCGCAAAATGAAATAAGTAATAAAAATCCCTAAGTCAACTACAGTTGTAAACACTTCAAGGTGTAAGCCCTAGTTCAATCAAGGCTAGTTAGGAAACAACTATACTTAATCATCAATCAAAGCAGTCAGTGTACACACATCTCAAATCCAAATCTCAGTAAACACAAAGCCCACAATGGCAATTTCTCTCTAGAGATGCAATAAACACATAAGCAATCCTAACGAGCAAACAAAGAGCAATCAGATTCTTTAAATGTAATAATGTGAACACTGCTAATCATCATGATTTAAAGTTCAATATAGATTTGAGGAACAGCCAAAATTTTTTTCTTAAAACAATAGAAATGAGTACCTAATGGGGAAGATAATCACGCTCTCAGACACTACCAAGCTTCTTCCAATAAACACCACGGACAATCACAGATGATGGCAGATAGATGATGGCAGATGGCAAATGTTTTTATAAGCTGGTTAAGGTCGGATCACAACAACACAAATCCTCTGCCCCAATACACGTTCAAACACCAAATAACTCTCGCACAGAGAAAACTCAAAGCTGTCTATACCATCTCGCAATTCTTAGCTCCATGCCACAAATGTAAAGTTTCTTATATTTGTCCTCACGTCTGTCTACTTGCTGATTAGAAAAATGGGATATCGTCATGGAACTATGTCCGATGACTAGTGGTCACACTGAAAAATTAGAATAAGTCGAAGATAATACTTACAATTCCCGTCATCTGCCATCTGCCATCCCGATGTAGGATGCTCTCCCAAACCTCAGCGCCAGGAATGCTCTTCCTCCACCCAGTCACTGCCAGGCAGGTGCGATGTCACACTAGCAACTACACTAACACGCCACTGCACACATTTCCATGGAAACATAAAGGCTGGTAGACACTTCTATACTCCTTGGCCAGGACATTCGTGGAAACGTCGACAGGATGCTCGATTCCACGACGATCCACAAGGGAAGAAACTCCAGGGCTACCCGGATCGGTTCCAGCTACCCAGTCCTGCCTCGGTGTACAGTCACCCCTGGGTGGGTCCGGTGTAGGAAGAAAGCTCTCAGGCCCTCCTGTAGTTAGGGATCCGTTTCAGCGGGTCCTCCTTAGCTGTTCCTCCACATTAGTTCCTGTAACTTAATGATCATTCACTGCTACTATTAGTCTCCCTGAGTTAAACTCATCACGTGATTTCTTATTGAACGTTAGGATTTTTCTCATGAAACAATTTAACAATACTTTTGCCGTGAAATCAGAATATAGAATTCAGGACAATATAAACAGATATTTGTTTAAATTACCTTTACTCGGCAAGGCACTAAAAGCACAGATTCCCCTGTCTGCATTCACACCTGTACAGGTAGGACCAACCGTCTCGGCGCCTGCGTTGGGAATGTCACACACTGTTCACTGAGCGAAAAACGTGGAGGTGAGCTGTCGTTACTAGTGTCACGTGTCATCAGTCATGCTCCTGCACGGGGTTTACGACTTAGACCCCCCCCCCTTTTTTTTCTTTTTTATTCTCGCGCGGTACACACACTCGCACACACTCGCGAACTACGCTTACACTGGAAATAAGACATTTCCCTGACACACAACATTATCCTTATCTTGTGATTAGCACTTGTTTTGCTTAGTTTATTTTTTTACTCTTTTGTTTAGTTTTATATGTGAGCACACTTGTTAGTATTCCTGCAAGATGAAAAGCGTTTAAGGTACGTTGTCAGTCCAAAATACAGATATAAAAAAATTAAAATATTAAAACAGAAGAAAAAATTGTTAGTCTCCCATTGTTTTAACTTGTTTATTTTAATTTGTCTGAATTTTTATTATCTTTATCCTGAAGAAACTTTGTTTACAAGTAAATCGCACTGGAAAAGGAAGCATGCACAAGTTGACTTTTTCTGTTCACTTATTCCTCCGAGTCTTTCCGTTTCTATTCTGACGCATTTCTTTTGAAAGATGAACTCACGTTTATACCACATACAACGATGTCTTTAATTATAATAATTTAAATTTTTTGATATCTAGTCGGTTATTAGCAGTGAGAATGTGTGGGATAACCGTTACCGACAACCCAGGTTCTTAGTTGTAATACACACATACAGACGCACGCACACACAAACAAAAAGAATAAATAGACAGAAACGGGAGACAGAAGCACGAGTTAAATAGACATTAAAAGATTTTCGTTTCGCTGAAATCTTTACGGACCAGTCCGTGTCCCCTGTGTTTTTCTTAGTGTTTAACCCTTTCGTGGCTCACGGACTAAACGTGTATGTAAAGTCCCAGCAACCATGCAAGATTCGGCCAAGCTTGACCGACACAGCCAGTGTGTATGGCCAGTGTGTACTGCTACTGTATGTGTGTGTGTGATTACTCTTTGTTTGCTCGTTGGGATTGTTTATGTGTCTATTGCATCTTTAGAGACAAATTGGCACTGAGCAATTTTGTGTATACTTAGATTTGAACGAGATACATAGTGCAGTGTAATGATAGACAGATAAGAAAAATTTGAGATGTTTTTGATGGTTCAGGATAGTTGTTTCCTGAATAGCCTTAATTGAACTAGGGCTTACACTTTGAAGTGTTTACAACTGTATTTGACTCAGGGATTGTTACTCCCTCTTTGATTTTGAGAATCACTGTTAAGGCACATTTTGATGCTATTACATTTCTATCCCGATTGCATCTGTGAGATAATTTTTAGGCGATTTTATTTTATTATTATTTGCTGTCTTTGTGTGCAACATGGATCCCCAGCTAGTATTTGATCCACATAAGAAAGAATAGCCAGAGAGAAAGAAGCTGATAGAATTGCCAAGAAAGAGGAAGCCGATAGGATAGACAAGAGAGAAGCGGACGAACTAGGAAGAAAGCAGCAAAATAATTTTCTTTCAATGGAAAACAAAAGTGAAATCGGATTGGTTCACAAGTCCTTTATTTTTCAAGACATGAACTGTAATATTGTTTCAAATAATCCCAGTTGAATCCCATTAACTCATCTTCACCTCCCCCTCGTCCCAGCTCCGGCAGCCCTCTGAAAACATTTAACACACCTTTCCATGATAAGTGTCTTGACGAACTGCATCCCACATCTATTAACTATGCACGTCTGACGATATGGAAGGTATTTATCAAAGTCAAGATAGACTTTTTTAAAAAATGAAAAAAAAGCAAGTATTAGCATTCAATAATGAATTTAGCCAGCGCACAGCATGGTAATGAATTCCACAAAAGCTTATAACACTGACCATATCCATAGATATCTATGATATCCAGATAATGAAAATAAAATGATTGCCAGCATACAGTTAACAAATAAACGACAGTTTTTGTCTGGTGTCTACATGGATCAAGATGCACCCAGACACGCACGCATGTACACATATGCACATACGCACACACAAACACAAGTTTGACTAGGTGTCGATGTCACGGCAGCACGGATCCTTGTCCTCAAAAATGGCTAAGATCGGCAGGGGTAGGTAGTTATCAAGGGAAGTAATTTCTTTCAACGGATTGTTGTAAAGGGAAGTAATTGCTCTTACCTTTTTTTTTTTTCCCCCAACAGATCATTGCGAATAATTTTTTTTAGTGAAATACTTTAATCAGTGTGTTTAGATAGATTAACAGAGACAAAAGAATGATTTAGTAAAACAAACTGTGATAAAACTCCTTTAATTCAATGCATGAAGGAAAGAAGCGGCCAATTACAGCACGCGTATTATAAATAATGACATGGATATATTGTGCCATCCCTTTTCCTCTTATACCCAGAATTTGTAGACTTCATATACAAAATTTCGTTCCTGTTAAAAATAGTCAGAATGGACGTCCATAAATCCCTGCCGGATAGTTTGAAGTCGAAATGCCGAGAAAGAATAAAGAGATGTTTGTCTTTGCTTAATAATAATAAATCTCCTTTCCATAACATAACAATCTCCTACTGATTCGCAACTAAGAGTAATGCATCTCCCATTGTTAATAACTTCATAATAACAATTTCATCACCTTTAATATACAATATATAACAAACAGTGATGGGAAATGAGCGTAGCACGAGGAGATTGATACCTGAAGTCTCAGAAATTTCGAGTAAAGACTATCGTTAGTTACTTGTTGCCCCCACTATAAACATGCTCTGTCGGCATTTTTCGATATCTGAGATGAAATGTCGATCCTTTTGTGAATTCAGCCTCAGGGCAGGGCATGGCATGGAGAGGGGAAGGGGCACGTGACCTCACCTTGGTCTACTTCTTTGACGCATCGAGGTCGGACAGGACGTGCTGGATCTCGTTGCGGCGCTGCACGGCACGCTCAATTTCGAACTGGGCACGTGACAGCTGATGCTCGTACTGTGAAGCTAGCATGTACAACAGTACACTCTTGCTCTCGGCTGAAAACAAACATGTAATCAAGGGTCAAAAAGAGATTTTATTTTTTCATAAAAGACAACAACAGCATGTGAACACAACAAAAAAAAAAAAAAAAAAGAAGTTTCCAAAATCAATCACCTGAGGGTTTTTTAAATTTTTTATTTTAGTCTGGAAAGTGTTTGGGGGTCAGGCTGTTTCTCTAGGGTCGCAGTTATGAAGGCGAGGTCGTGTTACCTCAAGGTTATAGTTATGTACCCGAAGTATTCCAGGGTCTTGCAGTTAAAAACAGGCGCAGATATAGTAAGAGTAGGCTGATGATCTAGAAGTTGTAGAAATTTGACTTTCAGTCTCTCTCTCCACTGCTGACCCCTCAAGACTGATATCATTTCGTTTTAAACGTTAAATTCACTGTTCTCAAAGTAGTGAAATCTGCTTCTGCTGCACGTTTCCGTCTTTGGTACGGTCTACAGCTAGCTATGCCTACGGATGATTCTAGAAATGCATGCATCGAGCAGACCTGAAGCAAACTCGACTGGGTTTACAAGAATGGCCGTAGGAATGGGAAGAGGGTTAGCGTTCTAGGCATCGGACCATATACTTTTAGAATTGTCTATGCTGCTTTGATTGACACATCAATGTTTTGGATATCCGGTAATTAGCGTTTTATAAGACAAGAAGTTATCATCCAATAGCTTTGAGCGGACATACACTGTTAACTCATTTTATATCTAAAATACCTAAGTGAGAAGTACAAGATACAGACTGACAGTACAACCACACCCTTTAGAGAACGACCCTTGATATAAATAGACTAGAAATCTACCGGTAAAGGAAAATACTTTAGTAACTATAGCATGCAGCATGGTCCTCATCCTTTAAAAAAAATGTTAAGAAATAAAACTAGAAATACCAATGTCCCCAACGAAAGAGCATAATAAAGAGTTGAACACTCACCTTAAAAGGATGACAAAAGAGGTAAACGAATGAAACAAAATTGTGTGGGAGAGTGTGGATGGGGAGTGAGAGAGGTATCTCGCAAAATCAATTTACAATTAACTTCGAAGCCTTTATTTTATTCTAAAGAATTGCGAAAGTTGACATTTACCTGACAGGTGTTTGTAGAAGTTACGTCTTTCTTCTTGTGAACTGCGAGTCAGCTCAACGCCTGTAAAAAAAAAATTAATAAAATAATAATTAATGATTGATGGTACTAGACTAGACCTCGTGTATTCAACACCCTATGGGCGAGTAACTTTGATGGCTGATTTCATAGAATCGTGCCACCACCTATAAAGAGGTATCTTTGCAAAATGTGGAAAGGGATGCTCACAGAAAAGGGGAGATGGAGAGAGAGTGCGTGTGCCCGAGATCTTTCCCGTACTTTCGACAAACATTTCACTACTAGTAAGCCATTTATCGAAAGCTGATGATGATGAAGAAAGAAAGAAACAAGCAAATAATTACTGTGCTACCGAAAACTCCTCTGCACCAAAACCTTTAAATCGAGAAGAAAATCGGGTGACTACACCGTAATATCGCTGAAGCTCTATCAAAAACTCAACAAACCCAGACTGCAGTCGCTGCCCCAGAATCCATCCATGCATCCTTCCAGACAGACCCCAGTCTGTGGGTTGCATTTTTCCTGACGGCAATTGGTGGAGCAGGGGAGTAGGCAGTTGGGCCCATAGAAGCCTTTAGAACATTCTGTGGAAGTATCGTCATTGTTTAAAATTTATGAATTCATGTATAAGATTAATTTTGTTAGTCCAGTCCAGTTAATAATTTGAAACAATTAATTAAATAGATCCAAATAATTATCTATACTTGTTGAATTTTTAGAAATAAAGTTTAATGATTTTTTTTTTTAGTTTGAGGAAAATCTAGTTAAAATATTTTTGTTCCGGTCTCCTTGCTGGTGAGTCAATGCAAACAAGAAAGTGTAAAGCACACCTGTATTGCAGTCCTCTCCATTATAGCCAATCAGGCAGCCATGTGTGCACTGACCTGTGTCCATCTGACACGTGCTATTATGACAGTTGGTAGGACATGTCTTTCCACACTCGTCTCCGTAAAACCCATCCGGGCATTCTGTTTTATCTAAAGAGTTTGTGAAGACATAGCAGAGTGAAGCTGGGGCAATAAACAAATCTAGAATAAGTATGGTTTATTCCTGGCTTTTCTATTTTGTTGTTTGGAGATTTGTAGCCTTTGTTTATTCATAATTGTCTCAGATGAAGAGTATAATAAGATCTGCTTGTCTAATATTTTCTCACAGTAGTACATTGACATTTATCACAATTACTCAAGTTTACCCTCTCAAAATTCGGTCCAACTTCAAATGACACGATTTTCCTCGACAAAAGTAAGCTTTATATACAATCCGTTTCATGTTAATTGTCAAGACGCTGCGCTGTGAGAAGGGCAGGTCCCTCGTGCTTACGTCACGAACACAAATGTAGGTAGTTTTCCGTTACTTGCCTGTGACCAGCTTCAAGTCTCCGGAGGCAATCCACTCCACTACACAGTTTCCGGTGACGTTATCGCAGTTTTCTGGAGGACAAGTGGAAGGACATTCCACTGCGCACAGGTAAGAAACAGGTAACAGCTTACTACCGCGTATGGAACTCTTACGGGTACGATGGAATACATAGGCAAATATCTCCCTGGTTACAAATTATTAATGAATAGCGATAAGGAAAACCGCTATTTCTGTTTAAAATGAGGGAGAGGACAGGTTTATACAGACTCCATCCTCCACCTCTCTCATCCCACTTACCTCCTTGCACGTGCAGTCCGAGATTTGCAACCAGAATCACTGAGATGCAGACAGCATCCATCTTAGCCATTCGTGACGCCCGCATGTCATGGCGACATCAACAGTTGCTTATCCCTTTGTCTGGCCAGTCGCTGCGTAGGAGACACGTGGCATTTCATCATCATCACTACTACTAGAGTACTACTACAACCCTAATTGACTGATTTCCACATTTGCCCAGATGTCGAGAGAATTTACATCAGCTTGTCATCTGTAAACTGTTAAATCTTTCTTCATTCAATTTTTAACACATTCTTTTTACAGTTAACCCAAAGTCATACTTGAAAATTGGGCTTGAAGCTGTGGAAAGGCTTTAAAAAAAGGAGGACGGGGGTGAAGCGTCAAAAATCATTGGAGTCATTTAAATCGCTAAATAGGGTAAATTGTCTTTTTTTTATTTATTTATTTTTATTTTTGAAGGACGGAGTGTTGATGGACGGCATGGAAGGCTGCATTATTGACCTATATTGTAACCTCTAAACGTCACTCGAGTCTGCAGTGAGTACGAGAAAGGCAAACACTTGTTAATAAAGCATTGTAATAAATAATTATCATGCCTTTGTGACGTGGCAGGAAAGTGCATTTTGACCGCTTTCCAACATCGCGGGCGAAAATGCTAATACTACAGCCTGCGTACCTCCTGAACCAAAAACGCGCATTCGCTAAGATTTTTTTTTAAAATAACAATCTTATCATGAACTAATCCCAATCATTTGAAATAATTTAATTTCCTAGATGATGAAAACGATGACTGCAACATTTAAAAAAAAATTGTCATGAGGTAACTAAATGCGAAAAAGATACCCGTTCAGACTTACCTAATGACAGATCCTGTACCTTGTGAACGATAAGTCTGATATCACAACAGTTGTCTCATATGATCAAAGGTTTGGCGAAATCTGTGAATCCCAAGCACATGTGATTTTACCTCATTCTACTTCCTGTCTGAAATCTTTAGTACATTGCGTGTACTGTGCATGAAGCAAAATAAGGGCAAGGGCGAATTTTCAACCTGTCTACGTCATCGTGTCCTGCAGGGACCAAAACTTTTCAGGCCTCTTCCCATGTCAGAAATTGCAGCAGTTGATAGAGCACACATGAACTGATATTTACAGAAATTTTGAAGAAAAAAAAAAGGTGGGGGTGCTTTAAAACTAGCTTCGTCTTTTTTTGCAAGACTTTCAGAACTTAAGAACGTAATTTTGCATGCTTTAGACAATTTAGATCGTTGATAGAAAATTTCCAGTACTGCAGCTAATTCATCAATCTATGTTTGACCAGGATTCCTCCTCCCCCAGACCTTTTTCTTTATATATAAAATAATGCGAGGCAACGACTTGGTTGTCAGAACCGCCCCGGAAATTACGAGCACGAATACCAAGAGCTAAGGGGGTCAGGGGTGAGCAGTTCTCTAGCGCAGGCCCCTTGGTCTGTGCACCACGGTGCCTTCGATGGCCATCTTGCTGCTTGCTTCCGGCACTTATGCTCTGCGACTCAAAAACCGGACGAGGGTAGAGTTGTTGACAATCAGGTCTCCTAGCACCAGCAGCAGAAGACAGCTCAAAACGAATACAAATGAACTGCCGACTTTCGCTTGACGTCACTATGGGATATGGTGAGGGTGAGCAGACAGTCAGGAGCAATGCCATAAACCTTACTACATAATAATTATCATGTAAGATATTTATTCTAGCGCTTGTTTCTAAAACAGGATGGTTTAAATTCTTGGGGTTCTTCTCATTTCATTCAGCTTATTCCTCATCAAAAGTTGTTTGTCATTAAAAAATACACCTGCGATGTTGCGATACTATCGCACGTGACTACGACCTTTCGCACATCCATGCCGACTGCACGCGCGTTGAAGAGGCTGGCCCACACTAAGACGGGAATCCGTGATAGCGCTATCTTTCAAGTCCATGTAAAGGCAGGTGGCTTGCCGAATACATAAATTCTACCTGTTACCAATCAAACCATCAACCCACATCTGCCGCTCAACTAATAGACGATACATCGCGATGTCACAGCAGCATTTCAGTGAATAAAAGAGCCGTTTAGTGCAATAGGAAAATTAAAAAGTGAAATCAGGGTCGCTTTATCGGGTTAAGCTGATCTGACATGGGCTTGCATATTTACACGTTAACAGCTTCACTTCCACGCCCAACATCTTTCCCCTGCTGCTCGTCACAATAGCACTCGTTTAAAGCCTAAGCCATATTCACTGCATGGACAAAAGTGTGCTTGTGAACAAGACTCATTTTTATTAGTGTAAAATGTAAATAAACATTACATTGCCCTTTTTTAACACTATCATTTAACTTGCTGTCTGCGAGCAAATCCAGTTTAAATTTTTCGCCCACTACGAGTCTGAAATTTTCACCAATAACTCCCTTCCACCAGTTCCCCGAGTAGTAGAATAATTTTTCCAAGTTTTTTTTCCAGAAAACTGAGCAGATATTCCACTTCTGTGTGCAAATTTTTTCCCTTGGATGATTGCATTTTTAAATCAACGTGCCCCTCTCGCTTTCCGAGACCGAAGGAAATTGTTTTAGTAGTGCTGATTTTTTCTCTCGTTTTGCTCACGATCTATTTGCTTGGTTTCACTTTATACACTATCTTGTTTGTGGGTGGATGAACATCAAGCCAGCAACTACACAAACAGGTACAATAAAAAGATAACCCTATTCCCTAGGACAGTTTTGAGAACAGGTACCTGGAAGGATGCTCAGATTATTATCAAATAATAAATGTATTAAGCACTGTTATCACACGTAGGGTGCAGGAGCTCTTCGAATACTTAAATTTCTATTAGAGCTCATTTTCCAAACAGTGAATCAGCTGTCAAAAGACTGCAAGTGTGCTGCCCCCTATCCAGCCTGTAGTTTGATTCAACATTATTTGTTAACAAGTCAAAGCCAACTACCAATAAAGTAATCAGAAAATGAATTAATCAAGTTACGCAAAAGTGAAACTGGAGAGACTTGTATTCCAGCTGTACTTCTTAAAAAGAACCTGTTCAACAGCATTCAAGGGGTATTCTACTTTTAAAAAAAAATTGCTCTGAAATGAGGTGTAATGAGCAACATGCGCAAGAAAAAAACATGTTTAATGCCATGCATAGGATATGCATGTTCTTGGATCTGTCCCTGAGGAACTACCGCATCAAAAGAAAAGCAAAATAAGAATAGCAAAACTCAAACCAATAAGGTATTTCCTCCCCTTTATTGTGACATCCAAACTAAACAACAGCACAATTATTCTCGAACTGCAAATTTTCGCTGTGGGTACAAGCGCTCTTTGCGCTGCTGTTTCTTTGTCTTAAGGGACAGCTCATATGATGTCAGGGCTCGTCGCAGGGCACGTGTCTTTTTGGGTCGAAGATCCTTAGGACGGTACTTCTTGGGGCGGTAGAATTTTCTCAAGTTCTCCTTTTTGGTCTGGTTCATTACAGTCAAAAGACGAGCAATAGACTTGCGCACGGTGTGGCTGAGAATATAGAAGGTTAAACAAGTAAATAAATTGCTGAACCTAGAGTAACACAGCATAATGCATAAAAATAGCTGACATCCCAAAGGTAATATAAGTCACAAATTTTATGAATGAGTTACAAAGAGATGAATTTTTCAGTTACTTTTCCAAACACATTGTGTTCTGCTATACATTTTGATAAGCCTTAGTCCTGCTGCCAACATGCAACAAGACGAGCAAACCACAAAGTGATTCCAGTGATTATAAATAACAGTAATTTTACACCAAAACAAGAAAAGCTCTTACATCTTGGCAAGCTTGGAAGCTGCTCCCCCTGTTACTTTAGCAACGCGAAGGGACTGCAGCTCCTGCAAAAAAAATAATGCACCTGATTCAAGCCTAGGAAGACAGATGCTATGCACAAATTTTACCAAGCAGACATGAATTGTATGGTACTGCTCATTGTAGCCACAGCAAGGTAAAGCAATCTATGTCCTTGAATGGAGCATTTCTTGACTGGAATCCTCAGGGGAAAAGGAGAGACGCGAGGCCAAAGAAGACTTGCAAAAGAACAGCAGAGAGCAAGGCAAAGGATGCTGAACTACATGATTTAAATCAAGTGTGGGAGAGAGAGAAAGGGCTTCCTTAAAACCCAGTCCGCTGGTGAGGAATTGTTTTGGCCTGAAGCTCCTTCAGGAGTAGCAAGGAAAAACCTATAAACATTTGCTCAGATCACAAGCCACTCGTATAAGATTTAGCATACATTTCCAATAATACTATATGAAGAAAAGTAAAATGAAGTGACTTAACACTGACCTGCTTTAGGTCCTCGAGCTGCTTCATCAGCTCATCCTTTTTCTTTCCACGTAGATCTTTAGCCTTGACCTTGCCCTGTCAATAAATAAAAGCACATTTTGATCATATACACCATATATACTGTACAAAATAAAAGTAGACATGCAAAGCTGAAGGCTGCCTTTACTGATCATGCACTGCTGTGTAAAGCACAAGATGGTGAAACTTAACTGCTGTTATTCTTATGCTGTGAAAGTGGGTCAGTCCTATCGATCCATTTAAGCAATTCATCAGCCATTAGTGATGTCAGTGACTGCATTTCTCATCATCCCCACTACACGAAACTACTCAATAGTCTCCAAACTCTAGAAACCATAAGTAAAGTTCACACATTATGACTCGGTTACTTTCATTTATCAACCACTAGTCAAGCATATCTTAGCTCTGTTCTACTCGAAGGCAAGCTTAAATGACCCATGTAATATTATTCTCAGATGCCACTTTACATTCCATTGTGGAGATGTTTACAGAGCCTAAGCACACACAGACACAGAAACAATGTATTGGAAGTTACTTTGGACACAAGCCATATCGATCCATTTAACACTGACTGTTACTGCATGTTTCCCACTCACTAATGCTTTTGCAATTCATTTGTCTAAAACATGACTGTTTCTGAGCTTTCAGACACATTTTCCTTGTGTTATTTTCTGCAGAGTAGCACTAGGAGAATGGTTATCAACAAAACTCGAGACATTCGTCAGGGACATCCATCAGTCAATTGCAAAATTAACAGTAAACAAAAGTATATGCATACTTAACTTAACTGGAATGACATAAGTACAACTGTTTATTTACTTCTGGCTAAATGACGTGTACGAGAAACCAAAGGACGAATGATTATTAAAAATGAATGTTTCTGGGAATTCTCTATGCAATGAAAGTGGGTCAGTCCTATCGATCCATTTAAGCAATTCATCAGCCATTAGTGATGTCAGTGACTGCATTTCTCATCATCCCCACTACACGAAACTACTCAATTGAGTCTCCAAACCCTGGAAACCATAAGTAAAGGTTACACATTATGACTAGGCTACCTATTAACAGGGTTCCCAGGGATCAGGGATGGTGCCAAAAAAGGACCTTAAAAGGACCTTTCATGCATCCGTAAGGACCTAAGTGACAGTCATCAATGCTTATGTTTTTCTCTTGTGTGGTCGGAAGATGTATTATTTATGATCTGTGGTCTTCTCTATGAAATACATGTATTTCTAGCTTAAATGACTTAAAAAGTGTCCTTAGTGTAATAACCGTTTTCTCACATAACACTTTACATTTCCATTTTCTAGAGAAGAGAGAGAGAGAGAAATGTATTACAGAGCCTAAACACACACAGACCGAAACAACGTATTGGAAATTACTTTGGACACGAGCCATATCGACTCATTTAAGAAATCAATTTAACACTGATAGAGTTACTGCATGCTTCCCACTCACTAATGCTTTTGCAATTTATTCGTCTAAAAATTTACTGTTTCTGAGCTTTCAGCTACACTATCCTCGTGTTATTCTCTGCCAAAAGATGAATGATTAAGTTTCTAGAAATTCTCGAGCTAAAATTTATTGACAAGTTTCTGTTAATCTTCTGAAAATAAGTCCTCAAGATATAAGTAATATCAACTTTTGATAAGCAGATGTAGTATTCAACAAAAAAAACAATCTTAACTTATATGGAAAGCTCTGCCTACGATAGCCAACACTAATTCTGGAAAACATAAAAGGTAGTTAGAATAATGATTAATAAGAAATTGCTATTGGTATGACATGAAATTTAAATCGAGCACTCAAAAATAACAGTATTTCTCTTTGTTAAAGATTGAGTGTAGTGAGATGATAAATGATTATAGAACACTTAAAGATATCACCCACCATGTTGTATGGAGAAACCGGAAGAAGAGACTTGCAAACCGGGATAAATATACCACAAGTCTCACAGTTCGTCCTGTAAAAGGTCAGCGCAGTCAAATGTTTAAATTTTATGTAATAAAAAGTGTTAAGTTTTAAATTCTCTTCAAAAGATCAATTACTTCAATCATATTAAAATTTTTCAAAGAATGAGTCTCTTGTCAGTGTTACGATACGTGTATCGGTGTATCTTAACTGTGGTAAGAATTGAGCTTCCGGGGTGTGTTCAGCGTGAGCCAAAGATTGTCAACGAGCATACAAAGTGCCATAAGTTACTAAACATATTTAGTGATGGCAAAGAACACAGGAGCTAGTAAATTTAGAAAGGTGGACGTAGACCAATATGACGAAGAAAGATTTCAAGACGATGATACAGCCACAGATACTGGAGATCAAGGACCAAACGACACGGAAGTTAGCAACTTGTTAGCTCAATATCCTTTCTGTGTTGTGAACACTTTGATAAGTTAGTATTCAGCTATTTTAATTGTGAGCATTTTGACTCGATTATCAGCTCATTTAATATTATGCAAACTCAAAATACATAGCTTAATTTAACATGCAATTGTTATGTTTGACTGTCAAATGAGGACAATACCAGTCACTCTAGTTGGCTATTAAACGTTTCATTTTGCGTTCGGCTTCTTTGTAGATTATTTTCTATATAGTATAGAAGTGTATAGTAATTTTTGTTTAGAAAATATCACCGAATGAATATATAAACAATGGAAATCTAGTATTTATTTTCTGTTCTTCGTTTTGCCTGTTGTATTTTCCTATTTATGTATCATAGGTGAAAACGTTTAGATGATTGCTTTTGTATGGACGGACACTCTTAGTTTATAATAAAGTAGTAGAGGTCGTATTGTTGATGTCAGTCGTATTTAGCTATGTACATTAGAAAATCATACACACAGTCGGTCACATACTAACACATAATCTTAATGTGATTATATCCTAGAAACATTTTGTATTTCTTCTCTCAGTTAGTAATTAGCAATCTGTTATATAAAGGCCTTAACCAAAAGCACAGGTAAACACCAGGAAGCCTTGTTACTTGTGTTGAACAGTGCTCCACTGGGTTCCAAAAGTCAAGCACTGAAGGTACATGAAATTCACTGCAGTATAAAATTGTATCAAATCTTTGGTGAAAGCATAATAAAAATGGCATGAAAGTGTCATTTAATGCAAAATGTTTTTCTCCAGGACCCTTCTTAGCAAAGCTTTTTATTTTTTTTAATTTTGTGAGAATGTTTGTAGGTGAAGCTGGAAGGAAACAAGCACATCATATTTAAGGAATTACTTTGAAAAAATTTTGATAGTATAAATTCTCCGCTACTGTTTTGCTTGTGTTTGGCTCAGGATCGAGCAGCAAACACAGTACTGCGGGTGTTGACATCATTCAAGTCTGCAGACGTGGAACGGGCCGTGAAGTCGTTGGATAGCAAGAATATTGACACTCTAATGAAATATATTTACCGGGGATTCGAGTCACCTTCTGATGGTAGCAGTGCAGTATTGCTGACCTGGCATGAAAAGGTGGGAATTGCTTTATCTAAGTGCATACTAATTTACAACATATTGCATGGTTTTAATCTTAACCTAAGGTTTACATAGTGTGATATATACATAAATAGTAGAGAATAAATTAAAACATGTTGTAAGTGGAAGCATTCTTACATTTGTGAACATATATCTGCTTGCACATAATTGATGTCCCTTTTTTTTTTCTTTTGGTCTCTGTTGCTGATTAGCTATACTTTACAGGCCTTCAAGGTGATGCCTTGGCCTTTAAAACTGCCATAGCCCCTTTTAGCTCCCATAGAACTTTCTATGGCTGTCATTTTTGTTTTTCAGTAGGGGATGGTTTTAAAGGATGTGCTTATTTCATTTGGTCTTCTCATCCTCAGATGCACCCCTTTATAATAGCTTTGTGTTATGTAGGGATACTTTGTAAGAAAAAAAACATGTGAATGATCTTGGTTCTGTAATGTTTCGTTAAATGGTAATTGCTTTCATAACAGGTATTTGCTGTTGGGGGACTTGGCAGCATAGTGCGAGTGTTGACAGATCGGAAAAGAGTATGACATTCTGGCATTTAAACAGCCGAAGGATTAAAACTGCAATTCTTTGCCACTTTAAAAAAAGCCTCTGACGATTCTGAATGCTTAGTAAGTGCTGTGCATTGAAAACTCTGGCAGGAACCAAGTCAAGAGGCAAATGCCATGTCTACGTTATTCCTACATTTTTATCAAGACAAGTTTGTCTCCCTTTGCCTCCATCTTATTCACAAAAATAATGGAAAATTTTTTTTGCAGCAGATGACTATTGAAGGATATGTTTCTGTGATTGCCACTTTCATCTGTATGTCCTTTACTTATTAGTGGAAAGTGTGTTCTCTATTACCAGGATTTTTGATTACACTTTGTTTTAAAATAAAGATAGCGAAACATGAGTATTTCACCAGTCAACAGCAGTAATTTATTAATTTTTTTAATGGATAAATCTGTCAGATCATTGTTATCCCTATTTATATGAAGTAGACTGGTAAAAATGAGTGGCATTTTAATTAGTAAGGCTATAGCATATTTGTCAAGACCATCAAGAAATGACTCCTATATTAGATTATATGTAAAGCATAGCAACTATGGAGTCAACAATTATCAATGAAAGAAATATTTATATAACTGCTGTTAATGTCATCTTTGACTTGGCATTGTTGTGTAAATATGTTGCAGCATGTAGTCATATACCGTAATATTGCATTAAGGCTTTAAAATGCAGTGCCAACTTTTAGAATCTACAAAACTTGTACAAGACTGGTTACCTTTGTGACTATTAGACACTAATATTTGCAATTCTGTATGTTCATCTATATGAGCTCATTAGCTTTGCACCACCATCTAATTCTGCATATTGGGATGATCTGTTTTCAAAACTTAACAACTGAAAGTTTGAAGTGTCTGGAATGAGCCTGCAAGAGTATTCACTGGGTAAAAGCTCATATTCACTTGTTTAATGTATTGCTTTTAATTTCATATACATTTCATCTCAAATGGGATGCTTATGGAGTTTCTGTATTCTGTTATGCCATGCTCATGCTAGGGAAATAAAATTTAAAATCCTCTAAAGTTTTAAGCTACGAGTTCAACTTAAATTTTTGCGTGATCTGAGTATTATGTTCCCATCCCTCTAGAAAAGACAAAAGACATTTATTTTAAAAAGCTCTTTCTTGCCTCGATTAACATTTTTAGGTAATTTTATGTTCAAAAATGTAACCATTAAAGTAAGATGTATAAGCATCAGTAGCATATCAAGGTTTTATCTAACACAAAAGCCCTTAATAAAAAGTGCTTTTAATAAGTGTAATATCTTGGAGGATCATGATGATAAACTAGTTTATAATCTGCTAGTTTATTATCACCATGTTGATCTGCAAGAAATCACCACTATCGGAAGTCAGTGGATAATGGTACTATTTAAAACAAAAAATTGTTTCCAAACCGCTTACCATGTGTAATTTTAGCAATTTTAAGACAACTTTCGGGATGATGTTTCAATGCTCATAAAATAGGCTACCAAAAATCAAATTCATTGTCAACATCTTTACAGTCTAGTACACATATCTGTAAGACATTAGATATAACAGGGTCTAGTTGCACAACATGTTTCTTCAACTTAAACTGTTCTAAAGTAAATTTAGAAATGTTTTTCAAAAACCACTCTTATGCCATTTAGATGTGTTGCATAAAAAAAGAAACAAAAACTGTGCTAGTAAGAATGAAAGTCTGGCTTAAGAAGTCTTATCTAAAATAATGTTATAAAAAGTTCTAAAATTGCGTTTCTATTAAACAGATTATCTAAATAGATTTAGCGCCCTAAAAATAGGAGGGATTGATGTTTCACATCAAACCAAAAACTAAAGCTAAATTACAGCAAAGCAGCTGATCCTGTAAACAGGTGCCTGAGATGAGATCTAAATCCAGAACATCTAATCTTCACTGGATTGGCCACAGGCACTAACCGTAGTGCCACCAGATCACCTAGCATCAAAAATACAGCTAGCAAATGGAGAGGTCAATCTAAGTGTACCTGTGAAGCTTGTTCTTAATGTGTTGATTGATGTGCTAATGAAAATAAGGTTAGCAGAATTAAGGTTTTTAGAAACACCTATTTCAATGTTAGCTACAAGAAAGAGGGACATATTACATGCAGCAGTCATGTTATGGGTGGAGGTCAAGAGAGAGAGGCTCATCTTAGTCATGTTTCAGGCAAACACAACCTGCACAACACTTCAACCCACCTCACCATATCCCAGCTCAACATACAACAAATTATATTTCCTGCTGATGTGTTTGGGGTTCAAAAACTGTGCTCTAAATATTATTCTATAAAAAAAAAATCTATAAAGTTTTGTACACTGTGGTGTGAAAATTTGAGCTTGCCCGTAGGGTAGGGATATAGCGCTACACAAGCAACCTTTATGATTATTATATACTGCCCACTTCCGATTTAGTGGAGATATATCGATTTTATGTGACCCGTCCTATAGATCTCTAATATCTATATATATTGTACAATAATTTGTCTAAACCGTTTAGGATGAAACCTCCATGCATAACTGTTCAAGCATTTTTGTGTCTGCTGTCAGAGATCACACATGTATATACACATTAAAAGAACCTTCCCTGTGGAAATTTAATCTGAACAACATTGGTAAGTTTGATAAAATGACTTTTGATGTACAGGGATTCATGCTGGAAGCACTTCTCCAAGTAATGTGTAGTTGCAAAGCATCATCCAGCAGTCATAAACAATCGCAAGTACTGTGCAAAGATTTTAAGTGCTTGGAAGAAAAATACAGATGTACAATGACTTAAGATAGACATCTGCAGTTAAGAGTTTAGTAACAGAACTTTCAATAAATAAATGTAATGGGTCACAAGATCTGAAATGGTGTGCACCATAAAATCGATTTAGAATCCTCTCAGAAAACATCAAGCACCGGGCTTGCTGACCAAAATTAGAGTACTCTTATTTAGAAAATCAGTCCTGAAGTCAAATAGCATAATCCTAAATCACTTCTTTGTGCACTGCATGCTACATAAACCCCTCACAATTAGCATGACGGAAAAGTCTTCCTCCACTGACATAAAAACATGTTAAGGCATATACACATTTCCACCAGCAAGCACCGTCATTCTCACACTGCACACAGCTGTTCATTTGCACACTTTTAAAAATCTACACATAATAAGCAAAAAAGTAAGCATAAACATCAGGAATAAATATATACATTGTTTTGAAAGATTTCAACTGTAAAATAAGACCTCCCGATGCTGAGTCCCACTTCTGTACCACAAGTACAATGTGACATTTTCCCTTTCCAAGGGACAAAATAAGTAGGTCATGTATGCCAAAAATTGAGGCTGGTCATCAGCTGCCGTTCAGCACCTGTGTTTGTATACACGCTTGCAAGTTAGTCATGAAAAATCACAGGTGACCCTAAACTTAACAGTCTCTGCACACATACTTTAGTAAATAACTGCGCTTACTCTTCTATTCCTACCAGCATTTTGTGTCAAGCAGCAGCTAAAAAAAATATCTGTTCTTGAAATAAACCACCTGTAGTTCAACAAAATATGTGTGACATTAAGGAAAAAATCAAATGGAAATTGTTGCTCAAGAGAAACCTTGAGGCAGTCTTTACACAGGATCTTTTACAATGGATACCAGTTCTCACCATCTTTGCAACCAGGTAATTCCACAAACCCAGGCTATACATGATTGTAAAGAAAGGTAAAACCCATCACAAGGCTCAATCCTACTTAGCCAGCAAAACACTTCCATCATCTCTCAAATGCCTCCCTCATGTTGCTAGTTCACATTCTAATCCAAACAACAATACACCACCTTATCGCAGCAGTGCTCAAACCATTAAAGAGAGATCAACAAAAACAAAAAGTTTTTAAAATGAGACAAAAAATAAAAGCTACAAAAGTGGAAAGACAAAGAGTAAAAATTAGCATAAAGTAATGCAAAGATGACAAATGTAGCATAAAATGGAGATCACTACAATGGTAACAATATAGCTCAGAACTTGCAAACCACCACCATAATATTTTCAGAATATGAGATATGAGGCTCAAGTAACTGTTCAGGAGGTACCAACATGGAGATTAAAATAAACTCGTGTAGGGCTAAGGTCTGATATTCTTGTGTTTAAAACCTGTTATGAAAACAATTCAAAAGATTGCTGTTTCATATCCGCCCCAAGTATGCAAAACACTCCTTGCCAAGTACTACTTGAGCTCGAAATTTATGTAACAAATGGGTGGTTCTAAGTATTACTAAGCCTTGAAATTTTACGTTATACAGGTTAACACCTTGTGTTATTTAGGTTCAGAATTTTAGATGAAATGGTCTACTAGGGCTTGGAATTTTATGTAAATAAAAAATGGTTAGCCCCCAAGAAAAACTTGCTAGAACATGATTTAACCCTAGATGCAACATTAATCCCAAGTACTACTTGGAGTAAGCTGTTTTTACACAACCTTCCCCCCCACCCCTACCAAGAGTTAACACCAAAAGGTTCATGATAAGCTGGACAAAACAGAGGGGAAGGAGGTGGGGGTGGGCAGGCAACTGGTGTTTTATGCCGATCCAGCAACTAAGGCTGTATCACAGCAAGGCAGTAAACAGATGCCACATGCAGAGAAAGAACAGTGTGCCCAAGAGGAAAGCCAACCTTCACTGTATTGGTGACTGGCTGGACATAACAGACCTGTACTTTGCAAGAAATGTTTTGATGCACCGAAAGGCTGTTCTAAATGCAGATGGGTATGAAGCTGATACTACTGGTGAGAAGAAGACAAGAAACAACATGAAGGCACGTGTACCTAAGTTGCCGGTATGCTCAAACAATGCAGCCAAGATACTGTCACACCCAGGTAACCACTGATGAGGGAGTCAAGTTACTGATGCAAAGATCAGGGAGCTATACTCTTGCTGACCCTTCAGTGAAGGTGGTCAAGTTGCACATGTAAGAATCACAGTGTTACTAAAAACAGATATTCCTGACTTTTCTTCATTATAATATATATAAAAAAACCATAAACAAAATTAAGAAAGTAAAAACAAAATCATTAGAACTCTGCACTGATAAGGCATTCACTAATTAAAGTGACTAAACTCTCCTTTCAACCAAAATTCTCCTAAATTTAAATAGATCATTTTTTTGTGGTGAAATGGCTTGGGTGGAATTCTTCAAAGCGGAAATGAGATTGAACTGAGACCAATGTATGCAGGTTCCAAATTTCAGCATTCTTTTTTACTTCCGTTTATGTCAAGCTGAAACTGTCTTGGTGCAATTTATTAAAGTATTTATCCTCTTATCAATCACAGCAACCACCACAAACAACTAGCATCACAATCATTATCTAGCACAATCTGTTTCAGCAAAAGTTCTCTCAAACTTCCCTGTCACATTATTATTGCTTGAGATTTTACTCTGCACAATGATCATCAGGTTGACCTAACATCGAGATTCCCGGCAGAGGTGAGATCAGTAGGAGGGAGGCACCATCTTGGCCATCTGGCCCTTGCCCATGCTGGGACGAGATCCAAACCATGACATTTTCCACTCCAGGTTCTGCTTAATAAGCTGTTGCTCCTGGTTACTGAAGTTAAGCAGCACTGCCACAGCTTTTATCAACTGCACTGCCTGTGAAATAAATAGAAGAGTGTATCCAATGCTCAAATATTTAAAAGGAAACAATCTCAAGTATATGCATACAGGTGCAATGACAGATATTTTAGGCAAAAACAAAATATGCACAATGACATGGATATAGATGAGGGCATGGAAAGAAGATTTTTCAAATTCACTAACACAAGAAAGGAACATATGACGATGATGGTACTGAATTCTCTCATTTAAAAACAGGCTTTAAGTGATTTATAAAAACAGGTAAAAACTCTTTCTTTTAAGTGCACATGAGTAGACAATCATTCACAGATGCATGCACACACACACACAAAATAAGAATCACGAACACAATATTACACACATGCATAGGTGTTATTACAATTTTAATACATCAAATTTATACAAAATTAAAGTATCTCAAAGGCGCAAAAGTCACTAAAGAAGAACTATAACAATAATAAATGTATAGTTGTATACATAATAATAAAAAGTTGCTGAATGGGCAAACATGCAATCACTAGAAGTTTTCCTCCGATTCTGGGAAATCTTAATCTTGTCAACTTGGAGACAAGTATCTGCAGAAGCACAAAGATGCCTGCTTGAAGTGGGAGGTCACAGATGTAAGAAGAAAAAGAGCCTGTGAAGACCATGAAGCACTGTGTAGCAAGTTTAAAGTAAGGGTCATCCCATGACCTTTTTCAGGTCATTAGGGAGTGAGCTAGAGACCCAATTTTTCTCAGGGCCAGCTTTACATGGGTCAGGTACCCAATTCCTGCCAGCTGGGTCAACTGGGATTAGTGAGATGCACTACACAAGTATCAAACCTGCACAGGAAGCCAGTGGAAAATACGAAATAGAGGTTTTGCAATATCTCATCTGTGTGATTGGAGTAAGAGTCATTCTGCACAGTTGCGGAGCTATTGGACTTTGTTGAAAAGAAAAGGACAGATGGACAAGAGTGAATCCCAGTAGCATTTGATGTGTAAAAGCCAAATCTATAAGTATTCGCGTAGGATCAACTGTTTTCAGAAACTTAGGTCATCCAGCGTAAGTCAGATCACTTAAGATCACTTTACAACACCTTCATTGAATCTGTGATAACCTGGCTTCCTAGGTTGCTACTGAGGTGAGGAATGTTCTTAAGATTGTGAATATGTGCAGAAGAGTCATACAAGTAAGGCAGATAAGCTTGAATGCATAGCATAAAATGAAGGGCAAAAATAAAGGCTCCCATGATTCAAAGTGATTCCTCTTATGTACTGGTGAGCTATTATCTACACATTACTTGCCAAATGTTTTGAACAACTTTTATGCTCGTTTTGAGAATCATGATTTTTCTGATAAAGTTAGGGAACTCAGACAGTCACTTGTCCCTAATGATAACAGTAATTTCTCAAGTCGATGTGACAAAGCTGCTTAAGCGGGTTAAGGTTAACTAAGCTCAAGGGCCAGATGGAATCTGTGGGCGGGTCTTGCATTGGTGTGCTGTTCAACTGGGTGGAGTGTTTCAACACCTCTTTCAACTCTCTCTTGACTCAGGGCACATTCCTACACTCTGGAAACTTTCTAATATCATCCCACTCCCCCAAAAAGCTAATCCTAGTCAACCTAATGATTTTTGGCCAATAGCACTAACCTCCCTCATAATGAAAACCCTTGAGAAGATTGTCAAAAATCTTATCTTAACATCTGTAGAGAGTAAATTGGACCCATTGCAATTTGCTTACAGGAAGGGTAGGGGTGTTGGTGATGCCAAGTTGTTTATTTTGAACACGCTTTATAAACATCTGGAAAAGCCCAAGACACATGCCAGACTACTTTTCGCAGATTTTAGTTCTGCATTCAACACAGTGCAGCCATACCTTCTAGCTCTGCGATTGATATCTGCTTTTGATCTACCACACCAACTGGTCAGGTGGATTGTGGATTTTTTGACATGCAGACAGCAGAGAGTGTATGCTAATAATAATTATTCTGACATTGTTGTCACAAGCACCAGGTCCCCACAAGGTTGTTGTCTATCACCCTTGTTGTTTATTTTGTATACCGACAGCTGCAGAAGTATGGAGGAGAATAGCTACCTCATTAACAAGGCTTCTGCTTACGCGAAAAATTGCGTACAGTACGCATTAAAAGTTCGGCGGACCCCTTCAATTTTCGTCGATGGGGTCCCATTCAAAGTTGGGCGAAGAACAAGGACCCCTTAAAAATCTGAAGAAGGGGTCCCTGGGACCCCAAAGAATTTAGCCTTAGCAGAAGCCCTGATTAAGTTTTCTGATGATACTGCACTGTTGACTCTTTTACAAGAACATAAGACAGATCATGGTAATGCCTTAACTGACTTTGTACAGTGGTGCGATGAGAACTTTCTTGAGTTAAATGTAGACAAAACAAAAGATTTGAACATAGATTTTAGGAGATTTAAAGATGATTTTGTTGCTCCCAGTGTGATACATAGCAAACCTGTTGAAACTGTTACCTCTTTCAGGTACCTGGGAACTGTTTTTGATTGCCAGCTTAAATGGACTCTAAACACTGAACACATTGTCAAATGTGGCCAGCAAAGAATGTACCTTTTGCGGAAGTTAAATAGCTTCTCCGTTAGCAGAGCAATTTTAGGTCGTTTTTACCAATCTTTTATTGAGAGTCTTTTATCCTTCTCATTTGTATGCTGGTTTCGCAATCTATCTGTCCATGATAGGAACAGTTTGAATAACATTGTCCACATCTGTTCCAAGATAATTGGTATTAAACAGAGGGACCTGACTTCCTTCTGTAATCAACAACTAGTTAGGAAAGCTTCCCGCATTCTGTCCATACCTGAGCATGTGCTAGCGGGAGAATTTGGTTTATTAAGCTCCGGTAAACGCTATGCCATGCCAGTATGCAAAAGCAATAGGCATCTGAAATCTTTTGTGCCATCCGCAGTTCAGCTACTCAATCACAGATGAACTATCAGCGGTGTGTGTGTGAGTGTGATGGGTAGGTGTGCATGTGTGTGGTTGTGTGTGTGGTTTATTTATTTATTTTTTTTTTATTTATTCCCATATACATATATTTTGGAAACAGGGCACAGCTCCCATCTAAATTGCCTGTTGGGATTAATAAAGTCGGTTGTTATTATTATTATTATATTTCATGTCACAGACCTAGGGTTGCCAAAATTTAAACTGACAAAGAGCAGCTTCTTTCTGCTGCCCATAATTCTTATGAACAAGACTTGACTAGGCTCTGTATATGTGTGTGCGATGTCCATCAACTAGTATAGCCTGAGTCCTACTATCGTGAACTCCGGGGAATGAGCACGCAAAGATGGATGGTCAGAGGTTGCGATTGCCGCTGCCTCAGGCTAATCACACTCTCGATACCCCTACCAAGTCACGCCAACATTTACATGCACGTTCACACTTGCTAATGATACTTCGCTTGACTCCGAGCCCCCAGCGCGCATCCCCAATAACCCACACAAGGCAATTTAGTGTAATCAAGAAATAATTAATATTCAAGAGTTTGACAAATAAATTTACAAAATGATACAATGCTTCAATTCCAAATATGGCTGTTCTCTAGGTGTCCCGTTAACTTCCCTATGCCTAGTCCAAGTATCATGAGCCACTACCTACCTTGACTACTTCCCACAGCAGACTACACTCGCCTAACACACACTCCCCACTTCTCTTAACACAAAAGTTTCTTGCAATGTGGAGGGCGCTCCGATGTTCCTGAGGTCTGAGAATCCATTGATATATCCCTCTGTCGATCACTGCAGCCTCCTTCACGAGCACCGAGACTTCTGGCACTGCTGTGTGCCATCATGTGTCTCTTTTGTCCCTTTAGGCTGGACCGCTGTCTCAAGCTTAACAGTGCCTAATGAGGGACCAACACTTATCTACCAGTCTCAGCTTCTACTGTTTGCGACCAAACAGCTACTGGTGATGAAGCATTGAGAACTCTTGATAGAGTGGGTCTTTACACACTTCTTAAATTAGTTGTGTTGTAGCAGTCACGATTCCAAGATAGATTCACAGCGGAGAACCTGAACAGCCCTGACAGATCGCTGTTACAACCTTCCTCCTTGAGAATCTAGTGCAAAGACGCCAATTCTTTGACGGACGCGATGTTGAATCCTCATCAGCGAGGATCATCCTCTTTCATAATTGGTCAAGCATACTATACATTCACTTCCAACCTACCTAGCTACACCCAATCGCTACGTACCTAACATATGACAGGTGGTCACTTTGACTTACCACTAAACACTGTACGCTCCTTACTAACCCCCTCCCATCAGTAATGCAGTCTGTGACTGTGGTGCTATCCCGTCTAGCTTCCCATTCACTATCTGTGTCCAGTCGGTTGTAATAACAACAAATGCTGTTGTCGCGCATCAGGTATACCGCAACCTTACACTTAATGGGCGTATCCTGACTGCTGCTCTCTGCGAGATCTCCTGTAACGACAATAGCTGTTGTGCATTCCGACTAAACCTAACCCTAATAGGTCCACCCTGACATAAGTGGCCTACGATTCACAGGCCTACTGATTCCTGGGGAGATAAATGGCTGTGAAACTTCTTGGCCTTTTGTCCATCTGATGGTCCACTATCGCCAAAGGCCCAAGGCCGACTACTGTGTCGCCGACATAATGCCACCTTAATCGCTAACCCATCCCTACAGTTACCCATTCCACCTTAAGACAGCCCATTTACCAGCGCATCTGTTCGACTCATGGAGGGAGCAGAAGTGCAGCACCAACACTCTAGCCCTATTCCCAGTTATCATATGACACCTACCCAAATGGTAAGACTGAAAACACACTAGGACCTGAAATACCATGATCAATACTGAGATTGAAGGATCAACTGTGTAAAAGGCTGCTGTCTAGTCTAGCAAGGTAAGTGCTAGCACCTGCACCTTATCCAAACAAAAAATGTCATTTATGACTTTCTGTAAAGTTATTTTTCTACTGTCAAAAGGGTGGTAAGAAGACTGAAACTGAGAAATAAGATTGTGATATAACATTTATTGCAGGATAGCTTTTTATAGCACAAACAGGAACAAAGTTGAAGGTGGATGATAATTTTTACAATCATTCACATCATGGGAGGGCATCTTTTGAAGGGGTTGAACCCACAGTAGTCTTGAAGGAGGTAGGGAACATGATTGATGTTAAACAGTAAAGAAAAAAAACAACTGATCATCAACCCAAGTAATTTTTATGCAGCGTGCATTTGAAGGTTTAGGACAGGTAACAGTCAGATTGGAATACATGCTCACCTCGGACTCCCTGCTGAGCATGAACTTGAGCACAACATGTTTGAGGTACTGAAAGTTGATATCTTGCTCGAGGTCTCTGCGTACCACCATACCACGAGTGTCAGAAATTTGCGTCACTGATGAGACAGTCATGGGTTTCACAGCAGCAGTTGTGGAAGATGACAGCGATAATGTTGCTGCCGATGAAGGCGATGATGCAGATGAAAACTGAGATCCTGTGGAGAAGCCCATGTTGGAAGCAGAAGCATTACTAATGCCAGTGCCTTTCTGAGGATAAAGTTTGCGAACCATTGCAGGGGAGGGAATGGTGCTGTCATCACTAGCATCATCATTTGGGAGAGTCTGAATTTTGAGCTCCCGTTGCAGAGTCTGCCGCAAGTCCTTCACAGTCTGCTCCTGTTTCTTCAGTGTCTGTTAACAGCAAGAACAGGAGGATGAGAGATTCATGCTATATTTCCCCAAAATTCAAACAAATGAAAGTGAAAAGATCCACAGGAGGTATCTGCTTGCAAGCCAAGAAAAAATACATGAACCTGTCAGTAACATACACTTTACAGCACCAAGAGAGAAGAGATGGGCACTGCCCTAATGTAAAGCTGGCCCCAAGAAAAGTGAGGTCTCTAACACCTTCTTCCCCAACAACTTTGAAAACAGTTTGGGGATAATCCTTTACCCTTTTACCTTTAATTTTTTAAAAGTGAGAGCAAGGGTTGCACATCAGCAAAAGTTCACAACTAATAGTAGCACATTGAACATATCTTCCCAATTTAATAAGTAAATAACAGACAAACGAAGATGATTTTAAAGGAAACAGAATGCAGAAAAGAATAGTTCTCACCCGTGTCTTATCTGCTAGTTGGTCTTGCAGGTCAAGAATAACTTTGTGTAGCTCCTCTGTAGTCTCTGATTTTACCTGAGAACACTTCAGCTCCTCAACCTTACCATCATATGACAACCATATATTTATCAACCTAACAAACCAGCATACACAAACTCTACATTTATAACCCTAGCAAAATGTCTCACACAAATCTTATGTTTATGTATATAAACCTAACAAACAGGCAAATATATATGAATAAAGCTGTCATTTCTCTCAAAGAAAGAAGTGTTAATGATAACAAGTAATGGTAGTGGAGAACCACATAGCCGCAAGTAACATTTCATGAAAGAATAAGTAGATTACTACAATTAAGATTTTTACCATGCTCTTTATATGTTTTTGAGTTGCCAAACCTTTTGCTCTCTCCCACCTAATCCCTGACAGCCACAGGAGGTCTTGCTGTTGCTTTACACCTTTGTTGTTGTTTGCTGTTAATGCTCCCTGTCTGTATCATGCTCCCATGCCCTGCACAACTCAAGCTTACCTGATGTTGCAAGGCTGCCAGAGATGTGTTCAGCTCCTGAACTGTGGCCTCCTGTTTCCTAATTATCTGCTCTTGATCCTGCAAGGCCTGCTGAAGCTCCTGCATCTGCTGGGTGTGCTGGTGTTGCTGACTTGTCAACTGCTGTGATAGCTGCGCATTTCGCACCATCAGTTCCCCCTTTTCTGGATAATGGGAGAATGCATGAAAAAGCATTGAAAGGATGACTATATAAATTAGTTACATCCACCAGATTCCAACTTAAATTACGACAGTTGGTATGGGATGATATAAAACAGAAATGGAAGTGGAATTCAATGATGAAAGAAGACAAAGTAGTAAGGATGACTGAGTAATGGGGGAAAGAAGGATGTGTGTGACAGAGAGAATTTCCATTGTATCTCTGTGAGAGAGACTGCATATATGTGTGTGTCACAGAGAAAGAGCATAAGTGTGAATGTAAGTGGTTGTGAGCAAGCAAGGAAAAAAGTGTATGAGCGTGCAAGTGAGAGAGAGTGAGAATGCAAGTGTGTGTGTGCATCTGTGGATGCACACATGCACCTACTGATACATTCTCACCTTGTTCATTAAGTGATAACCGCCTTCTGACAGTAGAAAGCTCTGTGTTGCCTTTGTCTACCTGTGTCTGTAGCTGTTGAACCTGTAGCTCTAGTTCTACAACCTTAAAACCAAGATACAAACTCATATCATTGATTATAAAGGCAAGTATGCCATACAAGAATTTTACCATCATTCTCACCTTTTCTTACCATAGAGTTTACATGTAAGTGTTGCCTTTTATCTTGGACATTTAATAACATACCTTTCATGGTTTTATTTTTGTTTTTTAAAAAGCATTTTAAAACATCCTGACAATAATCTGCCAATTTTTTTTATCAAAGCTCTTCCTAACCTTTTGACCTTTTCCCATGTCTGACTGGCATTTGTTTTCTAAATCTTGTTGCAATTTTTTGATCTCCTCCTGTTTGTCCACCAGTTCTTTCTGAAAACATTGTATGCAACACATGTGCACACTGAACCCAACTCATCAAAACATTACTGTATGCAACATATACACACAATTAGCAAAACTCTAAAAAAATCACAAGGAAAATAAGAAACAAAAACTTAATGTATGAAATATTCTCATCTGGGTAACAATAAAATGGGGGTGGGGGTGTGTGCTCATGCATGTTCATAAGAGTAAACTTAGAAAGAAAGGGAAAGTGAGGCAAAGAAAGAAGAAAAAAGAAGAGAGAAAAAAAAGGCAAAGGGTTGGTTGATTATGATTATGATATGAGTGCTTCCACCTTGAAACAATTGCACTATCTGGGGAAAAGGGATGATGGAGGGCAAGGAAACAAGGATACCTGAACAAAACCCCTGAGACCCGGCCCTGCGAACAGGTGCCACATACAGAGAGTATCCTAAGATAATCCATCTGAATCCAGGGCCTCTCACTGTGACAAGTGTCTTAACCCCTACACTGAAAAAGCAAATTACCAACCTGAAATCTATCAGCCAGACTTTCTGATGCCCTCAAACTCTGTTCATGCTTGAGTTCTCGTGTGACTGCTTCAGCATATTGCTCCTCTAGTTTCTCCTGCAACATGTTTCCATTTAAAGAAAACATTTTCTTTATTGATCAATAATTGTAACATGCATGGTGCGCCCAGTAATGAAAGAACAGAAAAATAAGTGATAATTACAAAAAAGGATAAGGCAAGTAGTGAATCATAAAAAACAAAACTATGCATTCTTACATCTAAACCCATTTGTAAAGCACACCTACATCAGTCACCCATATGTTCATACAGCCAACATTCATCTATGGCTGAGTAGGTGAACTGTAGAAGGTACAAATGATTTCAAGTGTCTATTACATCTGTATACAGGCATAGCATCAAGCTGACCTGAATTCAATAAAAACAAATTCTTCTGCTAGTGCTTGTTCTGGTATGGACTAAGTGCTGATAGCTTTTCTAACAATTTGCTGATCATAAAATGAAAACGAAAACACAGTGTTCAAATAAAGGGATAGAGTCCTGTTCTCTGTGTATATATGTGTGTGCTTATGGTGGTGGTGTCACAATACTATACTGTTTACCTGACCCTCACTAAAGTTTGAAAGAATACTCCTTAAGTCATGGCTCCAAATGTAAAGAAAAATGTTTACCACAAAAGTAAAAAATGGCATATCTTTGCTGTACATAGCATACTGGGACAACACTTTAATTTGAGAGGTTATCTTTGAAAGAAAACCTAAGTCAAAGAGGGAAGGTGGGAGGGATGGATGGGAAATGAGAAAGTGAGTCTTGGCACCATACAGATTTTATCTCCCCCTATAATTGGCAAAACATAGACAAGTAATCATATCAAAAAACTTCAGACAAGATGGTAAAGACAAACAACAGAAGAGAAGCATCTGTTCCCTCTTGCTTTACTTGCTCTGCACAAATGCCAGACTCTCAGAAGACCTGGATGACACTGGTGGTTAGTTGTTCATATCATGCAAACTCACATGTTAAGATTTTTACCACATTAACACACTTCATTTTTGTCAGCATTTCTATTTTACATGCCTTCGATATTGTGTATGCCACTGACCACTGACATTAGCACAATAATGACATACTCACAATTTTGTGCCGACTTTCGTTCTGCTCTGTCTGTCGTGCTGTCTCAAGGTCGGTCAGCTGCATCTCCAGTGAGGTGATTTTCCCCCGTAAGTGTGTCTCTGCTTCAACAGCTGTCAGACGTGCACAAGTCAACTGTCCCTCAAGGTCATGAATCTGAAAAACAGTGGCAGAATAAAGTCAATTTATAGAAAATGTATTAAGTAAAAAAACAAAATTGTTTTCTGCTCAGCTTTATTTTTTAAATATTACACTATAATTTGATATGCATGTCTGATGTGGTGCGCGTGTGCATGCATGTGTATATGTGTGTTTATGTAAGAAGGGGAGGGGAAAGTAGGGGGATACCTGTCGCTCATAGTGAGTTTCATTACTTGAGACCAACTCAAAATTCTCTAAAGCTCGTTTCTCTGCATCCTCAAGTCTGCTTCGCAGCTCTTCAATCTGTGACCACAAGAACACAACAAGGCAAATGCTAGGAGACACAAAAATATCATCTTTTACAAAAATCAAATAAATTGTTTAAGATTTATAAATATAAATATGTGAAAGAATGGTAAATTTGATGCTGCAGAATTTCACAGTATTGAAAGTGAGTGAGCTTACTTTCTGCAGTTTCAATATATATATATCATGACCAATGGAAACTCCACAAAATAATGGAAAAAAATGGATGTCCAACAGAAACTCAACACAAAAAAATCATCTTCACACATGCTAACATTTTAGTAATGGTTACTAAAAGCTATGTAAAGATGCATTCATAAAGCAACAAGACCCTCAAACTGAAGGATCTCTGAAAAAAATGTAAACAAGTATTTCATAAAACAATAAAAACCTAAAATTAAAGTACCACTAGAAATAACATAAACAGGGTAAAAGAACTAAGATGCTGAGGTGAAAAAGTCAGCATGAATGGTACCTGTCGCTGGAAATTGTCCCTCATGGTGTCTGTGGCACGCTGACTACTGGCCAGTTCTTCATTGTCTTCCACTATCTTTGAGTTAAGGTGCGAGATCTACAACCACAGTGACATGTAGTATTAATATGAGGTTTGAACAGTAGGTATCTCACCAACATGTGCAAAATGTTTCTGGTGCGTTCTCTTAAACTGTTGTTGCAAGATATTTTACTTTTTTTTATCCTGAGAATCAAACATCAATACATAAAGACCCCTTCAACAACAGCACCACCTGCTGACAGCAAGAGTTGACTACATATCACTTTCCCAGATATATCAGGGGTGTCAATAACCCTCACCGCTGAATGAGGGGAAGAGATATTTTCAATCACAGGATCAAATAATTTTTTTTCAACTGGAGATCTCATCTGGTCAAACAAGCCACAAGACTCCTGTGTTTATTATTAATTACTGTTTCTACAACTTAAAATATTTTACCTATTAAGAGGTAATATTTTAAACACACCTGTGCTTCCAGATGAGAGATCTTGTCACTCCAGGTAGACTTGATTTCCATCAGCTGTTGCTTGGCCTCCCCTAGCTTTTTCTCCAGTCCATCTCTCTGAAGGTCATAAAGGATGAAAGTTTTCTTATCATGTACTGGCTGTAAACCCTCTTTCTCTCTTCATCATATTAATAGCTGCTCCGCCACGGACTTCTGGTTGAGTGACTTTTATTCCAACACAGCCCCTGACTACCATTAAGTCTCTCATGTACACCTCCCCCCACATCCATTCAGTCTCATCCAAACTGGCTTGAGGATACTGGTCTCCGTCTTTCCATCTCATCCCTGGATCTATATTAACTTTTGGTGTCTCTAACTGCTCAGTGCTTTTCCTTCCACAATTTATCTCTGTTCTGGATTATTTATTGCCTGCACAAACTTGTTTCTACCTGGGTTAGACCACGTCTTCAACAGTCTCTGCGATCTGTACGCTATGGCCATCTTATTTGAACTTTTTTTGCTTTATGGGAATACTTGCATTCATTTCTCCAATTATACTTTTTTGTTTCTGATCTACACACTCATCTTCGGGCCATGTGATTTGTCATTACACTTTTTATTGTTTGGATTTTTTCTTTTTTATCTGTGCATGTACATGATGCATTGAGAAGTGTGTTTATCCTGCCTATTGTTCCATGAACTTTAACTATGTGATCACCAACATTTCTTTGTTCCATGAACTTAAACTATGTGATCATCAATACTTCTTTGGTTTTAGAACTGGTAACCATGCACCTGGTGTTTTAATGCTATTATTATTTAGGTATGTGAGTTGTTTTTGTAAAGTGCTTTAAGCCCGCCTTCATAGAGGGAAAAAGCACCATTGAAATCAACATCATTACTACTACTAATATTGATCGTATCGGACACAAATGTATATAACATCATTAAATTAAAAAGCATTACATTTTTATATGTTCAGATGGTCTTATGTTTGCTTGTTTCTCAAAGCTACAGTCCAGAAAATACTGTAAGGATGCTGCTGACAACACTAGGATGACTAATTCTTGTGATACTCCCTCCCTCCAACCCTGTCTCCCTATCTTGCCTGACCTCATTCTGTAGAGCTGTTAGCTGTTCATCTCCAGACAGGTCATGGTCTCGGAGGCGCTGCTCCAGCGTTGCCACTCTGTCTCGTAGAGTTTCGATGTGATCCTCTTTTTCTTCAAGCAGCTTTGAGGTCTGAAACGCAGGAAAGCAAGCAAGCACCACTGTCACCAAGTCAATGCTTTTCCCCATGAATGGCTCAGTGATAATGTGTCACACAGACATGCTAACTCCTGTGTGCTATTTCATTCTGCAGAAGCCTGCCATGTATTGCTGCACTCAAACTCTCTCTTGTATCTGCCTAACAATAAAAAAGATAACATCTGTCCCACAACTACTTCTAATAAAGCTAACATTTTAAAATCAATGTTAAGTAAAAGAGAGCAACTTGCATCTTAGACCATCAACAAATGCTAAACTAGGCACGATCATGTAACCCTTGGTAATGCAGTAATAATCTGAGAACCAGAGTCTGTCTAGGGCACATAACAATAGGCACCAGTCAATTCCTCTTCTAATCAAAAGATGAAAAATATAACTGTCTTTCCTGAGATGCTTCCTAAGCACTCCACAGCCCCATGGTCATTCTAACTAGCGCTCTTACTTCAAATCAGCATCTGACAATGTTTAACTAGCATAAATGATACTCGAGCAAGAAATAGTGTGTTATCTAAATGTCAAATCTTTTAATCATAAAAATAGAATGACTTAAATGCACTGTTATTAAGTGTTACTAGTGTACAAACAATGGCATTTTTCTGTAAGTTGTTTAACTGTTAAGAAAAGGCCACAACTGTCACTACTAAATATTTTACAGTGAGTGATAATGAAAAAAAAGTATCTGAAAATGATCAGGCTGATTTACTGTAAGAAAAAGGGTTTAAATTTTCATTTGCATTTGCCTTTCCAACTTGCCTCAAACATGTAGGCACTCATGCAAGCCTCCTCCCCCCACCCCTCACTCAATCAACTACTCATAAATGTGTGCGCACACACACTCACTCTCTTCCCATGCCTTTTGTGACACCTCAGCTACTACAAGATTAGAACTACTATCATGTTACATGATGATAAATTACCTAGCCATCATAAAAATGTTTATTAGCATAAAAGGCTGTGTAAGAAACACAAATAAACAGTTATTTTTCAAGCACATATGCCAGTTAGGATAACTTAAGTGCACTGCTATTAGCTGCATTCTTCTGTGAATGGTTAAGAAGTTAAGAAAAGGTCAGATAATTTTATAGTGGATAGCAGAAAAAAAGGCCTTGGATAATGATCAGACTGAGTCGCTGTAAGCAAAGGGGATTAAGATTTCTTCTGCATGTTCTCTATTTGTATGAACACACATAAACACACACTCACATGCACACCCACCTCCTCCCAGCACACACACTCTCACACACCCCCTCCCACCATACACACACTCTCACACACAAATGCACACCCACCCTATTCCACCACACATACACTCACACACATGCACACCCTCTCCCAGCACACATTTTACACAACCATCATCTCCCACCAAACACACACACTCTCCAATGTACACCCATCCATCCCACCACACACACATGCATACCCACTGCCTCCCACCACATGCACAAACACATACATGTACATCCCTACTTCTTTTCAAACACTGAAGCAGAAGGATTTTGCATACAAAAGAAAAAGCAGAACTTTAGTGAAATACACAACAATGTACATAATGAACAGAAAATCATTTCAAAAGATTTTGAGGCCTTACAAGCAACTTAAAAGTGGCAACTAATCTCACTTAAAATAAAAGAAATCCAGCATAATGATCTCAAATTTTGAATGATAATCTTTTTCCCAGCACTATGTTCAGTTTTATGCTTCTCCTTCCCCAGTCTTACTAAAGAACTGCATTGATATCCACCTAAAGAATCATCTAAAATATGGTGTATTCTATTTAAAAACACCACAAAGATGAGTTGAATTAACAAGAAATACAAAAAAACAAAAATAACAAAAGAGCAACAACTACCCAGTGAAAGAAATGTTTAAACTAACAAAAATCGTGCTAGTTGATGAAGGAAACAAAATTCCTGACTGAGAAGGACTGTGATACTACTATATATACTAGTATATAGTATACTAAAGTATCTACTATAGAAATTGATCACCAAGTAGACATTAGCAAATGTGGATTGAAAATGGTTCTACTGTCAGCTTCTACAGATTACACAGCAGTCACTCAGCCATATTGTGTTCACTCTAAAAGCTACAGCACAAGTTTACAACCTGTGCTGTATAACTATAAGGAAGCTCATAACAAACAAGAAAAAAATTGACGACACAACAACGATCTTACCTCTTGGATCATCTGAAAGTCCAATCATACAAAACACACAGATGCACATGAAACTAAACAAGCCTTTTTGTCAACCAAGTGTGTCCACCCCCAATTATGTCAGCCTTTCTGTCCACAAAAGTGTGTCTAGCTATGTGACACTTTCTATCCATGTCCATCCCCAGCTATACAAAAATGAGGTTAGTAATGCATGCAGGTTTGTTTTTTTTCACAAAATGTATGCATATATGTTCAATGGTTTTATTTGTGAAATAAATGCAAATATGCAAATAAATATGTGAACCATAACCAGAAGCTTTTCTCACCAGATGATAATGAAGAATGTATGCAAGTGCATAATAAAGAAACCTACAGGTGTGCTACATTAAGCATACTTTCAAATGCTGTCTTATAACAGTAATATATATCAATTCAAAATAATCACAACTCATACAGAATTCTCATTACTATTTAAAATTTGACAACATCTAATTTAGGCTGAAGCAGTTTGATTTCAATATTGAGCAAATGGTACCTGACAAAGCATCATGCTCTATAAAATACAAACATAATATAGCATGATGACAGCACACAACATGCTGGGAGAAGGAATGTCACATGTTTTGTGCATTTCAAAAGGACTCAAACCTCCTCCTCACATGTAGCTGCTACAAGCTTCCAAAGCTGGATGAACCATGGTTACCTACTTTGTTCCTATGTTGCTCAGAACTATGCTCCAGTGCTCGGTGTTTGCTATCTAGTTCATACAGCTGCCGGTTCAGGTCTGCCATCTGTTTATGTTTCTGTAATGCACCAAAACAACTGTGCAGTTCAGCTCTACCATCTGTTTATATTTCTGTTACATACCATAAACCTTGCATTGAACTGTTTTTTTCACTTAATGAACTGGAATGAGCTGTAATTACATTATGTTACACAGAACATGGCAAATTATAAACGACTGGACAACAAAGCTCAGGCTTACTGCTTATCGCAGCATGAGTCAGCCTAAGAGTCAAAACCCATGTGTTCCTGATGCTGTTTATTACTTTAGCGTCTAATTACAGTTGAGAGTGAATGGTAAGGAAAATGTGTTACAACCATTTCTGTGAAATAAATATTATAGAAATGACTTTCCATTAACCAAAAAAAAAAAAAAAAAACAAAAAAAAACAAAAAGTGAAAATAAGCTAATCTCTCTCAAAAAAAAAAAAAAAAAACATGTGTTGGCTCTGACCTTATGTTACAGTGTTACACCATTGCACTAGTACCTCATAATGCTGGGGAAAAAATCCAAGTATTTTAGAAAACTGTGACTTCATCTAAAATGATCACACAACCAGTCTCTTTCATTGATATGTGACTAGAAATGGAGACAGCCCATGCTTTCCAGCTGTTCCAGAAACAACTAGTGCAATATTATTTTGGTTTACCTTGACTGTTAATTTCTTCACCTTCTCTTCTCTGTGTTGTTCCTAGCAACAGTCACTGGGCAAGTGTGTTTGTATGGCTGATTGTGATGCCCTTTTCTGTTGCACAGCATCACTTTTGCAAAGCTCATTGAGTTCATCTTCATGTGGGGAAATGTGTTGTATTAATCCTTTATTATTATTATCTCTAAATGACAGAGCATAATGATGGTTACAATCAAAATTTATAATATTACTGGGGCACATTAACAGCATAAATGGGAATGTCAGCAAAACAAGTCTGTTGCAAACAATTAACTCACTTCTGTCAGTTCGTTGTTGAGTTGATCCAACCGTCGATCAAAGACAGATTTCTCCTTAGTAAGGGAAGTCACAAGCTCTGCGCGCTCTTTGTTATCTTCCTTAAGACGTTCACTGAGAATGAAGAACCCAATGCAAACGATCAGGACCAGGTTGATAAACTAGTTAAGTGACACATCTAACCAGACATCCATAAATCTCCAGAACAACATAAATAAATTTACAACCACAGCCATCCCATTCTTTCTCAATTCTGTTTAAAAAAAAAAAGAAGGTAATTTCAATAAAGAATGTTCATGTCTTCTTTGCATTTCTCATTTGAAGTCATTACATCCTGAAATGACCAGATGTGATGTGACAAACTCTAGTAGCATTCAATTTCCACAAGGATAAAACTCTGTCAAATATTAAATAAAAGCAAAAAAGCTGAACAAGACTTGCCATAAATCTAGCCTGCATCAAGATGATCAAGAATTTTAAACATCTCAGCACTTTTAACTATGTGGGCTGGGGGAAAGCTTATTTTGTTTGTAGCAGACAAAAGACATTAAGGATGGACCAAACAACATCAGCGACTATAGATTTTGCAATGGTGTTAACTGACCATTCTGCCTCTAAATAAACCGCTTTCTCTGAAGTCTGTGTCAGTTCCTTCTCCAGTCTTTTCCTCAAGGCCTCTTCTGTTTCCATGTCCCGTGTCTTGTTGGAAAGTTTAGTCTGACATTCCTCTAATTCATCCTGTTTAATGAGCAGCTGGAACAGAACAGCAAAATAATAATAAATCAATTACTAAAATCTAAAAACTAAATTATCTGATCAACTCCTGCTCAACAACATCAAAGCTTAAAGGCGGAGCATCTTGTTTTTTTTAAAAATAGATTCGCCTAGGTGAGGGAATGTAGGAGTACATGCGGTGCCGACTTTTACGCAATGGTCAGTTTCCCCTAATTGCTACCCTGACCCTGAGGCAAGGTCGAGATTACAGGCGATGCCGACTACCCTATCAATAAAATATCTTTCTCAGCCAAGTATTTGCTGTTGGCATTTAGAAAGCTGAGATGAAATGGTTTGCAACTGAACATACTATCAGGGTTAGGAACCACAATTGCACATATTCTCCATAAAATGGAAATAATTATGGAGATAAAAACAAATAAGAAAAGGATGAACAACAAAAATGACACAAGACAAAGACAACTGAATTTTAAAACATTCTTTTTATTGCTTTCGTTTACTTTTTATATCTCTATACCTTTTTTTACTCATAAGCAGGGATAACAATATTCAATGTTTTTGGTTTATTCCCTTTGTGACTGACGCATTTGGGTGCAATGTCTGTAATTTTACAAATGGGCAAAAATTCGTACATGTTACAGTGCCCATTCATCATCTACAAAAGTGGCCCCAAGGTCTGTTTTTTTGTTAATGAGTATGACAAGGAGAAGGAAATACTTGATCACGTTCATGCACATTCAATCTCGTGCACCTCTTTGCTCGAGATGTCAGCAGTCAGAGATCACGTTTACTGGTGTACTGAAAATTGCGATGGTGACTCTGTGAGACTAAAGCACTTGTTGGATGGATGTATTACACATTTCCAAAAACATTCACTATATTTTGTTGTTTCTGCTCTTTTTTTTTCCCCCTTTCACTTATTTTCGTTCGGATGTCCAAAAGGAAACAAGCCACACCAGAGCCAAACTAACAGCACTGTATATGCAAGCTCTGCCCTCTTGCTTCCAGCCTTGGATTTTATTGTGAATTTACAGATTACTTTCCACAAATGCATGATGAGTAGCTGCCACAGAACTGCAGTGGTAAGAAAATGGTCTAATAGAAAGGACATTGAATTTATCAGACTGTCATTTCCCAGATTCAAGGTGTAAGAAACAAAAGCATACATAACTGGAAAATAAAATAATAATACCATAGTGTACATGTACAAAACTTTGGTCAGATGTTGGAATGCACACATAAATATAGGTATTACAAAACAAAATCACAGGTGCAAAACTGAAGTCATAGCTTTTTTGACTGTAGATGTTATCACGGACTACAAGCCGTTTCTCCATAGCCTCCTCTTCGCCTGGCTTTACTCTCACCAGAGGAATGAAATAAAAATGTTAAATATTGGTATTCCCCCTTATGAGTAAAGAAAGATAATGAGATACAGAGGATATTGAAGAAAAAAACCCAATAAAAATAAAGTTTGAAAATTCAGTTGTCTTTGTGTCATTTGCAATGTTCATCCTTCTCTCCTTTATATTATATTTTTGTTTGTTTGTTTATGGAGAATACATTCAGTCCTAACTATGACAGTATGTTCAGACAGAGGCTGTTTCGCCTCACCTCTCAGACCCTAAAGCTTGTTGGGTGAGAAAAACACTTCATTGCTAGGCTAGTCGGCAAGAAGAAAGAAAGCAAGCAGGATGAGAATCTAAGAAAAGAGGGAGGCCTGGAAACGACCTATATGTTTAACACAAGAAGAAAAGATGAAGCAAAAAGAGGAAGGGAAAGAAGGAAGGAAAAGGTGGGCAAATGATAGAAGGAAAACAGTTGAATGAATGACAGAATGAAAACATGGTGAATGGATGACAGAAGAAAATGGAAGATGAAAAGAAGTGATGAGAAAAGCTGAGAGAGAAAAGGGAAGAAAAATATGGCAACAAACCATGTGTTTCACTTTTGCCAGTTCCTGAGTTGCCAGGTCCTGCACCTCATCGACATCAGCCTCTCGTTTCAAGTACTTGTCTTTGTATTCCTGCGCCTCCTTTAGCTGTTTGTTTAGCTCTTGCCTTTCCTGAAAATACAACATCCTGGTGTCTTGATGGTTTGCAGGTCCCACATGGTTCTGAGTTTAGGTTTCTAGAAAACACTTAACAGCAACTGGAACAATCTGTCTTCCTACAAGACTACACAGCAACAGAATATATACATATACATACTCTCTGCCACAAATATCTCATGCCAGTAAATGCATAGCACACATATCTGGCATCTTACAGACATTTTTCTGTCTTTTGCTCATGCACACATTATATTTTTTCCTCACACCTCATCTCAATTATTTTCTTTTCTCTTTGAAAAAAAACCACCCCAAACTAACCTTCTCTAAAGCTAGTTTGTCTTGTTGGTAACCTGCTATTAACTTGTCCCTGTAAGCCTCAAAGTCTGACTTCTGCTCAGCAAGCTTCTGCATCAATACTGCAACAGACAACAAAGTGTGCACGTTTTCAGGCAAAATGAAAATCATAAACATTTTGTCCAGGCGTACATTTTTTTAACAAGGATTTAAAGGAAATATTTATTTCATATTTTCTGAGTAGTTTTCTGGGCCTACTAGTTTTTTTAATTCTACATGGACTTTGGTCTTCTCTGCTATTTGATATCCTCATGGTTAATGCTAACAGATTATCAAAATTTACTATCAATGCCTTCACTGGTATTTTGTGATCTACATACCTGCCTGGTGCTGTGAAATCTGGGCTTCTAGACGCTCAATGATTCGATTTTTATCTTTTATCAGGGCAGCAAGATCTGTAGATAAATAATGAAGCAGCAGATATTAAAAATAACAGAAAATAAAATATGATTTTTGACAGTTAGATCATGTTCAAATTAACTGACATGTTTTCAGATGAGACTGCAAAGAAAATGCCACAAACAGCCTCTCCTTGTCTCAACTTTGGCATATAGTTAGCTCATATTCTTCCTAGTTTGAAAGACTTCAAAGCCTTCCCACAACTGCACTGTGAGAAGTCTACAGATGTTCCAGCTCTTCTTGACAGCAATGGATTTCTATAAGCAGCTCTCAGAGATGGCCATCAGTTTTGCTGTTCATTTTTTCACTCCTGCCTCTTACCGCTGATGTTGCCCTCCATCTTCTTGCATTGCTCTGTGCGCTTTGCCAGCTGGGCTGTCAGCTCATCCCATGTTACACTTCCTTCTCTTCCCTGCCAACATGGAGGTGACCATTCATTCGTTGTAACAAACTTTGTAACAACAAGCAAAGGTTCTCAAGTCAATCAACATAAAAAAAGCCACCACTATCATGAGAAAATATATTAAAGATGACAAAGTTTGTCAAAGCCTCAATAAAAACATATAAAAGTTTACAAAAGACTGCAAAAGTAATCTCTGACAATATCTTTAAAACTTTTGTTAAATTCTGGTTTAAACTATAATCAGTGTTTTGCTTACCTAGAAAGATAAGCTCATGTTCAACGCATGCTAAATATCATGCTAAAATATCCAATATATACTAATATTCACATAGTTATTAATATCAGAATACAAAAAGGTATGCATGTTAGATTATGTCCATGTCTTTGTGGAAAAATGGATATTAATAACCAAATAATCCCTACCCCCACAAACTACATCCATATCCAATTAAATAGCAATTACGTTCACCAGAACACAGGCTATGCTACTTACTGAAATTTCACTGCTGGGTACCAAAATTTGGACAGGACTGGAGGACCCAATGGATGGGTCTTTAGCAGTAGGGCTGTTTGAAGCCAACGCTCCTTGAACTGCAGCACCATGTATAGCAGGGGTTCCTGATTAAGAGTGAACACTTAAACTACTTCAACTGGCAAGTAGAACATGCAGGTATGACTGTAAAATACATGTTAGATGCTAAGACTTTTTTAAAACAAATTATCATTCTAATGCCTGTAAACATAGATGCTCTCTGACATCAAACTATGACCTCCCCTGTTTCTCTACTTTAGCTGCTATTTTCTAAAAGGAATGAAATGTGGACGTTTTCTTGACATTCCTGACTTTCTGTAATGTTTGAAATGTGTATGTTCAATTATTTCTGGGCCACAAAACTGAATTTACCTGAACTGCGTCGAGCAGGGCTGTGGTTGCTAGGAGTAGCTGCAGACAGTCTCTCTCCTCCATCTGTACCCCCTCCATTCTCTTCGATGATTTTCTTCTTCAGTTTTGCAAACATTCTTGAAAAACTTCCCCCCTATATAACTGTCACAGCTAAAATCCACACTGGGCAGGTGAAACATGTATGCAAAGTCCCAGTCTATTCACAGTTTTCAAGAGATGGCACCCAACACAAAAGGTGCTCACAAGATACAAGACTACAGGTATAGCTCTAAAAGCTGTTTCTTCTGTTCCTTCTGCAGTTTATCATCTATTAAAAAATGAAAATGAAAAATGTATTATGTACATCTCCTATCAAAACATGGTGATAAAATATTTTTTGATGTTTGCTGCATATTTTTTTATGTTTGCTGATGTTAATAAATTTTCAATCCACTTTACAGGTAGTTGTGTTAAGAAGCAGTAATTTTTTCTCTTAAAGAATAGCCTTATATTATATCCATGCTAAGTTGTGATCATTCACATCATACAATATTCATGAGTATAAGCTAAAATATTGGAAGGATTATAAATATAAATCAAACATTGATGTGCCATTAGGTGTATATAAGCCATAAGATGCCACAGCATTTCCAGTTTATAAATAACAGCTGCTGACAGCAGCTGAGGACCATCTGCCACACACTAAGCACCGGTTGCATCAGTGAGAAAAACAATTTTGATGAAAATGGAAACATGCAGAAATACAGCTGATATTTGCATAATGTGGCTGTGGTGGTTGTTTCTGAGCTGCATGTGGAAACACATAATTCTACATGCATGTGCCATTTTAGACACCTTTAAATTATAAACATATCTCTATATGGATATGCGCATAGAACACTACTTTTAGCTTTAGGATAACAAGTCAAATATCCAATTAAACTTAACAATGGTGGAAAGTTAGTTTTAATTTTTTGATAAATTGTTTTTTTTTCCAAATACAAGCAGACTCATCTAAATTCTAAGTGATGTCATTACTGAAGACTGAGGCTAATGTTAATGAGGCCTTGTCAATCTGTGATATGATGGGGAAATGAGACCTTGGCATTCCAAAACACAAGAGAAAACTCTAAACTTTATAAAGCCTCGTGTATCAAATAAAAATGGCTTTTCCCTGAGATATTGGGTATTGGCATCTTATAATAAACTAAAATCATCCATTTGTAAATAATTTTACCTTAGATTAGCTATTGACAGGCAAAAGAACCTGATAAGAATTTAAGTCACAATGTAAACTTTAAGCGAACTTGAGATAAAAACAGTTAGCTTCTACAGTGCAGCTTCTGCAATAAAATCAAACAGGTAAAGAGAAAACAATACGTACCCTCCTCCCTACATCAACTTACATCTTTCTCTAGGCTCTTGCTTTCACTCTCATCTCTTTTGACATGACACTTTAGAAACCTCTCCACTTTATGTTTTTTTTAATTTTTAATGATTAGTTTTATTGCTGCTTGCAGTTTAATTTTTCATTTCAGTGAAAGAACAATGTAGTGTTTAGTCCCGATTTTACAAAATCTTTAACTTCTTTTCTACCTGTTGTAAGTATGTGCTATACGTAATGACTGATCTGTTCACTCCCGATACATTACCTTTTGTCAAGCACATTCTCTAACAGTACAAACATACACTCATCATGGTGTTGCTGGCAAACAAATGCAAACTTGAATAAATGCAAGAAAAAGAGGGAGGGGATATATACATATGCATGCGTGTTTCTTGTGGTTGTTGGTAAAGAGTGTCAGGTCTGTGATGACCGAGTGAGAAAAATCGAATGTTCTACTAACAAAGCATGTATCGTGGTAATTGATTCTGTTGTTGGTTTGTTTGTTTTTTTCTGTTTTCTGTTATTTTATGCATTGTCTGTTTTCTAGATGCAACACTCCCTAAAACAATACCGACTTTTCAAGTTCATAACACAACACGTATTATTCTTTTATGTTGTTTAAAAGCACATACAGTATGACGATGATAATAGTAAAAGAATACCTCCGCTTACCTTTCTGATCGAATTTTTCTTACGAGAAGCAGACGGGCAGAAAGTTCAGCCATGACAGTTGTGTGCGGAAATGACATCAGAGCTTGAGTTCTGAAGTTTTTATTTTTTAGTCCTTTGCTAGGAAGAAAACGCATCAGCAGAAACTTATAGAAAACCCATTTACTGCCTGGGTGCAATCGTAAATCTTATCCGTATGTAAGTGTTTAGTTTCCAAGGGACGCTACCCCGAGTCTGTGCTCTGGAAAATATATTTTGTTCCTGTTGTCGGAGGTGAGAAGTGAACGTATGGAAGGTATGGCATTATAGTTACATCGATTTGTTATTTCTGCGCATGTGGTATAAATGTTGTATTATGCGTATTTCTGATTTTAGTTCGTTCCCAGTCTGTCTCCATCTAAATTGTCGTGTGTGCACAAACAAGCACAAGTTGTGCATACACACACACCATAAGAATTGCCCTCTGGGACAAATAAAGTCTTATCTTATCTTAAGCGCATGCGATGTATTGTAATCTCAGAAACAACAATTTATCACCATCTTTCGCTGTTTCATCTTTACATGACAAAATCTAATAAAATGAATCAGTAATGTAACATGTTGACATTTTCTTTCACATTGTAATCTATTATAATTACTTTAGAAAATTAATAATAATTAGTAATATATGTATGCAGAAAATCTACCATACTGTGCGTGCTGCATTTACCATGGAAGCAGCCATGAGTAACGGTGCCACAGCAATGGATATGGATCTTGAAGGAGAGAGCGTTGCTATGGATATTTGTTGCACTAGTGATGAAGGTGACCAGGAAGAGAAAAAAGGACAGGAGGACAGAGGTGTTGATGCATCATTGCGTGAAACAGACATACTGCATTTGACGAGAGTCTGTGAGAAACGCCTATTGCAGAAAGGTCAAGGTCTGTCCAGCCCAGTGCCAGGAGCATCTTGTAAAATCTCTTTACAGATTGCAGGCGGGACATGCGAATGTGATGCTCAATCACTTGGGTATCCGTCTGGTGAGTCCTCAGTGCAGATAGGAGAGGGGGACACACGTCTGTCAAGTATCATAGACATAGCTCTTTTGCGCATGAAGCGTGGTGAAATCAGTGAGCTTAAAATATATAGAGAGCTGGGCTGTGAGGAATACACACTGTTACACATCACACTGCTTGACTTCAGTTCTGCAACTTCCTACTGGCGCATGACACCAACGGAAAAATATGCCACTGCAGTGCGGCACAAAGAAAGGGGCACGTTTTTGTTTAGAGAGGGTCACATTGAACCTGCATTTGCCCGCTTCTCCGTGGCAACACGACTCCTGTTGTCAGCTCAGCCGAGGTATTTTTCCGAGGACGAAGATGGAGAAAAATCCTGTCAACAACTCCTATGCCAGTGTTACTTAAACCTTGCAGCATGTCAGATGAAAACTGGCTGCCATAATCACGTGGTTACAAACTGTTCCCATGCTTTGGAACTCGAGCCCTCCAATGTGAAAGCCAGATACAGGCGAGCGTCGGCTCTTATCAGTCTTGGTGATTACAGCTTGGCCAAAGAAGACCTTGAGAAAGGATTGCTGCAAGAGCCATGCAATCGTGTTTTGAATGATCTTCTGCAGACAGTCAGTGCAAAGCTGTCACAGAGCAATGCCTATTTGGCCAAAGGACTAAGTAAGATGTTTGCTTGAGGCTTCATATCTTCATGCCATTCTTTGTGGAGACCATAGTAGAGTGGCATAAGGTACTGTAAAATTTGCATCTGTGATCATTAACTTAAAACTATGATGGAATCAGCAAACATAGCATCCATAAGAACTCAACATGAAAGTTTACCTATTTCACTTGGCAGTTTTCTTTTTTTGGAATTTCAGTTCATTTTTCCTGCAAGGACACTGGGACCAAATGCAGTGATCTTTGATACACTCAGCATAAGCATACCTGCTTCATAATTTTTGAGATAGGCAGTTGAAGTATTACTTAAAGGTGATGATGTATAGTTCTACAATTTGTGGACCAAAACAACAGAAATCATGGCTTTAACTGAATTTTTCTTGTGCCATTTTTACATGCTGGATTAGCTTGCTGCAATGTTGCCTTAGTTTATTTGGCAAATAAGGAAAGTCACCAGTCATGTTTTGTGATGGTTCTGTTTTGGCTAAACAAATTAAACATTAAATTAAGAAAGAGAAGTTGTCACTTTTGTTCAAAACCCTTGTATTTATAGTGCAGCTGTGAGCTGGCGAAAGATTTTCTACAAAGAGAAGTTGATACTAAACGTAATTTTAAAGAGTATGCATTTACATATGCATAACAGGTTATGTAACTATGCCCATACAGTTTCAAATGAAGGAATGTGACAGATGAAGATCTTGTAACTTTAATGTCCATAAGGGCAGCAAGATATAAATGGTTCACTGTGACTAGGACATAGCATGTGATGGGCAGAGGAAACCTAGTCATTAGCCCTTTTACCTTCAGGCCCTTGCGTTTAGTGGGTGGGCAGATGGAGTTTCTGCCTTATACAAATCTTGAACTGGTCACTTAGAAGTGAACTAACCTCAAAGCTACAGACTGAGCCTCTCTAATACCTTTTCAGCTACATTCTCATTTTTTACAGAGCATTTAAGCTTTTGCTTTTGATAAAGGGGGAAGGAATGGAGTGTTGCAAATTATGAGAAAAATTCTAATGAGCACTTTAAAAAACTATGCAAATAAACACAAACACCTGTACATGTAACAGACACTTGAAATACCTTTGCCAAAATTTTAATCCATATAATTTAGGCGACTTAAATGATCCAGAATGTTTAACACACTGCCTATGGCTGCCAACTACAGTCACCTTGCAACCTCTAGTCAGTATCTGTTAATGGAATATCAGTTAGAATTAGGTAGTAAACAGCCTGGGTCCAGCATGTCAACAAAGCGGTTCCTTTCTTGGCACATAAGATAAAACAACAATGCACATGATTTAGCAGAAGACCATGGACAAAGCTTGAAGCATAACATTGCACATGCCAGCATCAAAGAAATGTTCTATGTAAAGTGTCAACATACAGTTTTGCTCAAGCTTATAGATTAGTTGTCCTTTAAGCACTTTGCAGGCCATAGACTCGATACCTGTATTTTAATCATGATTATCCCCACAGGTTAAGGATTCATACTATTGGACACACGGGTTTGTCAGTGTGACTGTACATGACTAGCCAGTCTGCTAACAATCAGAAAATCTGTACTTTTCATTCAAGACTTTTATATGTGTGCACATGTACAATTCATAAGAGATCCTTATAGGAACACTTCCTGTACTCTTCCCTAAAATTAACTTGCTTAGAACAAGTATATGGACAAATATTGTGCTTATGACTGGTTAAGTTTTTTTTTCTTCTACCAAATTACAAATACATGTATCTGATTCATATCTTTAACATAATCCTGCCATTACACAACTTTTCCAAATCAGTGGGAGAAAAGCCAAAATGAAATATCTATAAAACATGTAGATGCCTATTCTTTCTAAGTCTGTCACAAACTGATGAAATTCATGTCAATCATCATGTACAAAATAACCTTCAAAGTATTTCTACATGAAACAAAAAGACTAGTGGGGTCTACCCTTTTTGCTTTTAATGATTGACAATGTATTACTTCAATGTATTATTTCCCCAAATGCAAGTGAATATACTTCATCTGTTTTCAAGATATGCACCTGCAAACATCACTATTTACAGAAAGAGGTAAACACTACAGATATCAGAAATGTACAGATTTTTGTTTACCTTGTGAAGGCTTTAGCCAATGGAAGAGCTATGAACCCATGTTAAGTGGGTATATCTGTGTACAAATGTGATATCATTTTTTGTTTTATCTCATGCTGTTTGTTGATATATGAGAACAGAAAGGGAGCATTCACTCAGCTTTGCCGAATAGTATCAAGCATCTATACAGAAATCTACAAATCCCATAAAAATACATGTTCACATTAATATTTCTGCTGTTCATTCTACAAGCTTCCTAGTTAATGCAGAATTTAAATCTTTTCTACATAGCAGAACCTTTTATACAAAGCATACAGAAATCTTTCTTACAATGCTAACAAATGAAAACACATTTACAAAAGAACTGGCATTCATCTTATCAGAAGAATTACAGTTAAGCCTTCAAAGTCAAGATCTATATTTTGTCACGAAACATCTACAGTAATTAATGCTTCAGCTGAGATTTTTAAATATCATTTTACAAACCACTATGCCATAAGGTGATTAGTTAAATTTGAAGTTTGACATGTGCATCAGCCCAAAGTATTTTTTGATGAAAAACATTAATTAGCCAATGAACTTGTTGCTGCCTTTCATCCTTTCTTCCCCCAAAAAACCTCAGCAGTATTTCTTCATCTTTGTTTTGGAAAAAGCATAGTGGAGAAAATTTCACAAAAAATATTTTGGTACATATTAATGGCATGGCATTACATAAACAATGAACAGTTCCATTTCAGACAATAATAATGTGTACAACACTGCTATTTTGGAAAAAAAATATAGTGGTGCAAACTTCATCCAATAAATGTTGATATATGGCAAGTCATTATATAAATAAAGAACATTTCCACTTCAGATTGTAATATTATGTACAAGAAATTAATACATATTATTTTTGGAACATTTTTGTGTGAAGCTGTCAAATCAGATGGGGAGAAAGCAGTTGTGGCTAAAAAGTTTTAAGGCACTATAAACGTTTGTTTTTATTTTGAACTAAACTTCTAAACACTTTAATGGGTCTCATCTGTGGGTTGGGAAGATCAAGGTAAGAGAGAGCGCGCATGTGTGTGTGTGTGAATAAGTTGGTGATGAAGACAGAGGGGCACAAGAGACTTATGGCAAAATGCATTCCAAGATATTATTCTGTCATTCTAAAGGTTTTGATATTTATCACAGCAGCAATCAGTATGACACACTCTGCTTCCACAGCCTACCATACTTGTAAATCATGTTGTTGCGAGATGTGCATGCACCACTTGTAATTTTTAAAATAGAAAAAAAAAAACTCCACACAAACCAACCTAAATCTGGGAACAAAGTCTGATGTAAGAAATATCATAAGCTACAAGACCCGATTGATTTTTTTCTGCAAATAGTAGTCATTGTATAATGAAAACTGCATGGCATCTTACAACAAATGTGTAAGATGATAATGTAAACAGACAAGGATGATTAAACCCAAAACGAAAAATATATGCTGCTGCCTTGTGCCCTGAAATATGTACAGAACTATCCCAACACCTAAGCCCAGCACAAATTTCAAGCAATCAACTTTTCAGAAATGCATGATAGAGGGAAAGAAGGCTAAAACATTTAACAAAGTATCTGGAAAATCTGGAGGTGCAAGTCTTCAAAATGAATAATATCTGTTTAGTTTCTTGGTCCCGTTCAGAATAACAATATACATTCATACAGTGCAACAAAGCCTTTCACGAAGACCAGTTTATTGATGCATTTGGATTAACAGATATTGACCAAAAAAAAATAAAAAATAAAAAGATTTACATTTACTGCCTTTATTAATAATGCTGCGACTCAAAGCCATCACAGTTTAACTACCACATCCCTCTGACGAGCAAATCTTCAGGACTGTTAAGTGGGTTATAATGATACCCAAACAACTGAAAACATGGTTAGTCCTCAGCTTGAGTACAGTTCATTTGAGGAACAGAAGCAAGTTAAATCACACAGATCTCATTAAGTCTCTTTGGTTCACTCTCTAATAAGAAAAGGAATGTATAATCAGGCCTAAACTTTATTCCTCGTAAATTATTTAGTTCACTCTGTCATGTATGCAGGCAGGAAGCACACACACCTTCACTAACCTGTCCACACCCTAGAGCAAACAATAAGGCAGAAAGGGGCTTAGAGATAAACTGTGACTACAGCAGCAAATATTGTAAATTGGATATTCTTCTGGAAAAAAAAAACCCCACACATTCAAAAGCCAAACTTCATATACTTTGCTGAGTTGTGGCTTGTGGAGAGTGACAAATGATGAAAAATTATCAACAAAAAGTCTGTGAAGGTACTGAAAACGGTGTGACACCAAGAAGCCTCAAAAAGTAATAGTTTTCTATAAAAACTCCAACCACTGACAACTTGGGAAAAAGAATCAAGGTGATATACCAGATATATAAATTAAAGATAAGGTGTCAGCAGGGAGAAAAATGAGGTCAAATCGGAGGCTTTATTTCCTGTCTTTGGTGCCACCCTTAGGCTGTGACTTTCTAGAAGAACGTTTCTGCGGCACCAGACCAGCTGTGCTAAAGTTTCCCTCCGCCTCCTCCAGGGTGTCTGCGGTCCTGGATACTGTGCAGATAAAGGGAGATCAACAGCATCAATTTCCACAATAAATGCTGTCTTGAATACAAAAATTTGTAAATATGAGTGCACAATTCATCTACTGTTTGGAAACATTTCTGGTCCAAAAGGTAAGAGAGCATAAATATTAATGTTCAAAGCACTGAGATTCCAGACCAGAATTTGTACAAATGTAATGTCAAACATCCACAAACATTTGCATGCATATATATTCACACATGGCTACCACAAAATCATCATATAATTTTTAACCTTTATTTCCAGAGCATAATTTGTATAACTGTAACCCAAATTCTCACTCTCTCTCAAGTACGCACATACTTGTGCCCTGGTTGATGAAGATCTGTCTAAATATATAATTTTAACCTTAATCCTTTCAGTTTTCTAAAGTTTCTTAACTATCAAAATTATGTTCACCATAAAATAATTTTAGATATAACGATGCAGTCTCAACCTCAAAAAGCAAGCTAAAAATCTTATCAGGTAGCTGAGAAATAAAGGCTCACATTCGACACAGCCCAGTCTTAGGTAGCTGTCAAATACACAAACACTCACATTCTGTACATGCTGTTATTAGTTTCAGGTTAATTCACTTTTAATTCCTGAAATTCATATTACTTCCGCAAGGTCAGTTCGCTAACACACCTTAAGCTGTATTTGATATCATTAGATGTGCCATCCGATGAGCTCACATTTATAAAGCAATTAACTCCCAAAGTTTGAACAAAGAAAAATGAAAATAGAACAGAAAAAAAGTGGATTGTTTAGAAGTTTTTCTACAACCAATACAAATCATCAGGCATAACTACTTCACACCTTCAAAGTAAACACCTTGTCTCAAATTTGAATGCACAGAGAACTGGCATGGAAGAGAGGAGGAAACGAGCAATTGGATAGAATTTTGCTTTAATCAGCATTCTATGCAGAGATCATGCCTTGTCAAAACATGAAATCACAAAATACTCCGGGAGGCAAGCCAAAGAAAGTGAAATGTGAATGCAGAACAAACAACATGCCACACCTGAAGTTGGAGAAAGGGGACTGGGAGGGGGGGTAGAAGGGGAACTAACTCTTGTCTCCTCTTGCCTGCTCCTGCCAATAAGTTACTGCAACCAACAACATCTGGATTTAAGTGGTGTCAGTAGAAATTATTAGCAACACCTGCATCAATTATTTCAATTGCCTCTAATATTGGAAGAAAGCTATAGCAGGTCAGGTGACCTAGTCAAATGTATTAAAAAGTCACCTCTTCAGTAAACATTACTCCTAAAAACCTTTCCCATAATGCTAGTCTTTTTTCCACACCCTTCCTTTTGCAATATCATGTCAATCTCAGCTCTTGTTCTTGTTATTCCTCTTTGTGTTTTATGCATTTGATTTTATTCTTCGTTTAGTACGGTTGGTTATTCTTTTATAGCTCATATGTTATTTGTTTTCCTGTCCCTCTTATGCTGTCCATGTTTCGTTCTTGTACTTAAGCACTAAGAGCATACTCCTTGGGAGTGTGAGTATTCACTTTACAAATTTTGCATTTATTATTATCATCATCTGCTAAAATATTATGTACAACATGACAGACTGATGGAAATTCAGGTCAATGTTTATATGACTGGCTGTTTAAACCAAATGACACACATTAAGCAGGACTGTCCAGGTGCACCTTTAAATAACAAAGGAATGCATTAATTGAAGGCAGCAAAGAAAAAAGGGGGAGGAGATGAGGGTTACTAGAAATGGGCAGCACACTTTGACTGACATGTAAGGATCCCTGTTCAAAAACTGCCAACACTGGACTGCTTACCTTGCTGGTTATATGACTCAGCAGTGCCTGTAGATGCTGAAGCCTTGTAGGTGTGCGGTTGTGTGCATGTACACGCTGGTTGATTCTGTCAGCTACTTGTCCGGTATAGTGTTTTGGGTGCTTTAGTTAATTACATTTGTGGGGGTTTTCTTCGTTTTGTGTTAATAAATTTTCAATGTCATTAGTAAATTTTCATATCTGCCTCAAAGTGGTTTGATTGGCCATAACCTGCGTTTGGCTGAACAGTGTAGAGAGAGTATGGATGATTGTGAGGGTAAGTTTGTTGATGCCAGAGCCATTATGTAAGAACAAGCTACATTACCGGGCGACCTTATTTGTTTGTACAGAACAATAATTTACTGCTGCCTCAGGTATTTACTATCTCTGTCTTAAGGGCTCACTTTAGTCCCTTGGGACTGTGACTCAGTCTTTCAGTAAAGCACACAGGGCAGGTAAGCACACTGTAAAAGGGGCACCACCACCATAACCATAATCATTCTGGTGAGTATTTTGCTACTGAATAATGGATGAAAGAGCAAGGGTGGCAGATGTAGTGCATTAGTTTACACAAGCGAGTTCTCATTTCACACAGCCATCACCCGATTCAGCATTTGCACACAGGAAGCAATATGACTGTGGCCTGAATGGCATTATTAACATTTTTTTTTTACTGGATCACTCAGCATTTTTCACAGCAAAACAGCGCACACCACATTACTCTCATGCCTTGAAGACAACAAGTATGAAGGCAAATCTGAAGGACTGGAGATGATAGTAGTGGTGGCTGGGGAAGTAGCCATGAAGTGGCGAAAATGTTCGTCTGCAAACATTATATTCAGACTGCTGCAAATTTCTCACTTTCCTATCTTTAGCAAAATGCCCCACACTTTATACAAAACAAACTCGAAACACAAAAGCATTCATGCTTGTTTCCATCTTTTTCACATATGCACAGATGTTCTCTTTCTCATGCATGCATGCGTGTCATGAACTCACACACATTCTCTACTACAGCTCAGCATGTTACACAAGCTAATAAAATGTAATGGAATGAACAAAGAGACTGGAAGAAAGGAAACTTACACTGCTTATACAACGTGGCTTCCCATTTTTTCCGCATGGTGTTGGTGGCATGGAGACGCTCCTGATGTTCATTGACGGTGTGAATCAGCATGTCATGACGATGCTTTTGCCTTTGAAGCTCTATTTTCAAATTCTCGTTCTGTTTAAAAGGTGTGCCAACAAATCCATTGTTCTGATCATAAATTTAAGTTAATCTATTATTATTAACAAAATAGCAACAACAATTTACCAAAGAACTGTTCCACACATGGCAAAAGGATTATCTCAACTCATCAAAGGAACAAGGATGATGCTAATCTTCAAACAAAAGTAATACAAAAATGATAAGAAATAGATGCACAAAACAAACTCGTAAGTGCATAAAATTAACTATTCCTATCTCAATCCATGTTGAAAGTGAGTTTTTTTGTGAATCCACATGGAATGAAGTATTTCAAGAAAGTCTTTTCCCCACAGGATAATGCAGACTTTTAATGGTCTGTTCCTGCAAGTAGTAGACTTAAAATAGTCATTAGACAATAGAAACATTGCTAGTAGCGATGAAAGCCAACTGTAATATTGCCTAGCACCTCAGCTTTGAAATGCTGGTCATTATCATTTTTATACAGCACAGAGGGTGGTGGTGGTAAATTTCTAAATTTCCCGACAAAAAGTTGCTTCCTCTATTGTCTGATGAAAAGTATTTTCTATTGTCTAATGAAGACAGAATTATTTTCTACCCTCTAATGGAAAGAGATGTAGTTGGCAATGCCTTAATTAAATTATTGATTTTTTTTTTCACGTTTGATGTCAGTGACATTTGTGTACCATATACAGTGGCCTGTTGCTGCCATATTAGGTGTCTGAGATGCAGATAAGAGTGTAGGCCAGGGATGCCCAAACTACGGGCCCGCGAGCCATATCCGGCCCGCGACGCGGTCCCATCCGGCCTGCAAAACTTCTGCCCACAGTGCAGGAAATCGGCATGTTAATAATAAAAAAAGACCTTAAAAAAAAACAGAAAAAAAGGAAGAAGTATTTATCCCTACGTAGGGGCGTCTCTCAATCTTTTTTTTGATGGACGAACATTTCGATTCAGTGTTCCGACTTGGTGTCTCTACGATGCAGCCGGACATTCATAAGTTGGTTTCGGGTAAACAACTTCAAATATCCCACTAATTACTCCATAATTAATGGTAAGTACAACTTGTTTCTAGAGCGGCCCGGTGGCGCAACGGTTAGCGCTGTTAGCACCTGTCACCAATACAGTGAAGGTTGGCTGCCCCGAGTTCATTTCTCGTCTCGGGCACCCTGTTCTTTCTCTGCACGTGGCACCTGTTTACAGGGCTGGCTGCTCTTCGCCAAGAACGGTCCCAAGCCCGGCTGAAAAAGGAGAAGGGTTGGGCGTGGGGCCAGCACCCCCACCCCGTAAAAACAAATCCTTGCTACTTCTTCTTCTTCTTCTTCGTCGATCACTCAAATGGACACGCCTGCCTCCTGCACAAATGATGCTGTGCGCCGCAGGTCCTCCAGGCTGCCGTGTAACTTCCTCAATACTGGCGTCTCATCAGTCCAAATGCGGTGCCTGAGTTCTTCGTGCATGGGACATTCTTGCAGTAGATGTGCTGTTGTCTGACTGCCTGTCTGGCACGGGCACTGGTCTGTCTGGCCGATTCGGAGCTTGGTGTAAAGGTGGTAATTGAGACGGTTGTGGCCTGTCCTCAGCCTGAAAATAATGACCTGCTCAGCTCTTGTAAGCAGGTAGTATGGGTCGTTTCGGTTGAAACGTGGGTGCTGCTGCAGCCACTTGTTGTGCTGTTTGGCCTTGATGATGGATTTGACTTCGCTGTAGGTGGTGGACCTGTCTTGCTGCTCTTTTTTGGATCCTTCCTTGGCAAGAGTGTCTGCGGCTTCGTTGCCAAAAACCCCACAGTGGGAGGGAATCCACTGTAAGACGACTGTGCAGTCTCCGCATAAGGAGGAGAGAGCAGTGGACAGGTCGTTCAGTTTCTTGTCTCTGGCAGTCTGTAAGGCCTGCAGAACAGACAGTGCGTCCGTAAAGAAGACGACGTTGTTGGAGGTGTCTGGACTGTTTTCAACGTGGGTGGCACCGGTCTGAATGGCAACTGCTTCAGCCTTGAAGTTGGTGGAGTAGAGGCCGGTTGCGAGAGAAAGACGGTCTTCTCTTCCTCCTGGGTACCTGATGTAAATTCCGGCGCCACCATTTTTCACGGCTTATCCTTGCTACTAAAACATCGACAACAGTAAACTGTCGTCGATGGCCTATGCACCAGGAGGTGCGAAGGGTAATAATAATAATAGCAACTTGTTTCTAATAAAAATGGTACCTGCTCTATTTTTTTTCTTTTTTTTTTGTATTTTTGCGGTGAAGCGGCCCGTGACACGCATGTCGGAAATGTGTATGGCCAGCAGGCTGAAAAAGGTTGGGCATCACTGGTGTAGGCCATATACATGTGAGAGAGATTGTTACCAAAAACAAAAAAAAAAACAAAAAACAAAACAACAAAAACACCCCCCCCCCACCAGAATCATGCAAATTGCTATCAGGTTTAGTCTTAACTGATTATTTAAAGAAAAAGACAACTAAAGAAAAAAAGTCTTCTAACCTCTTCAGTCAGCTTGGGGTCATAAAACTCTCCTGCAGAATTGACAGGGGGCAGCTGCGTGATCCAAAATTTGGTGAGAAGGCGTGCCTCCTCCTCTGCACACAGTCTCATGTTTTCGGTCGATAAGTGCAGCTCTCTCAGTGTACTGTACTCCACACTCTGTAGAACATTATCACTGTGATTTAGGGACCTTTATATGCGTGTGTATGCATGCTTACATGTGTACAAACATGCCTATGTGTGTGGTCTGCACAATGAAACATGAATGATTATTTTAAAGTCCTATTTTTTGCACAATATATCTGCAATCACTGTATACCATATTGACTCACTGCCTAATTTTATGTACTACACCTACTGTCAGACAGTCATCAAATGCTCCATGCACACACACATATGCAGACTCCCTCAACTTGTGATAAGCAACTTTTTTTCTCAGGTCCACTTTCGGTAACTGCATATTTACTCTGCTGTTTCTTTTGGTGCAGTTTTCTTTCATTCCTTTTTTTAAAACAAAGAGTCTACCCACAATTCATTACAGAGTCTCAACATTCAAGAAGTAGCTTAACTGGATTTCATATAATCTCAAAGTAGTGCATGCATGTCATTTAGCAGAAGCGATACAAACTTTTGTTCTTGCGAGCCCCATGCCTCTGTGAGTACTTTGATTACTGCTATGGTTCTCATCACCTCATTAAAAGCATGGCAACTAAAATCTCTCTAAAGTTACACTTGGAAAGGCAGTAAAAACTACAAAAGCTGCATAAATGTCAGGTAACGGGGGGAAAAAACCAAGTAAGTACAATGGGAAACAGTTTTAAATTTGTATTCATTTCATTAAAGCAACTGCTCCTAGGTATCGTTATCAAAGGGCAAGGGATAAACAGCTTTACACCAGGCTGTTTGAATTCCTGGGTTTCCATGCACTGGATGATTGCCCCATTTTTGCAGAATGGTAAAGATACTATAAACTAGGGGATAGTGTTCAGTTTCGTGCAAAGCATGAAAATGCACGGCCCAGAAAAGCTTGAGGATAAATCTATATGACTGAATATTATGACTGCAGAAGCGACACTTACGACCATGTAACATAAGAATTTGCCAGAAATAGTCTCATTAATTTAAAGGTTAAGATCTCACAAAATGCTTTCATGTTTCACTGAGTTTATTTTGCTTTCAAAGTACAAAGTGTTGGTGTAGAGGAATTATCTTGAAACATGCTCTGAGCATGCAAGGATGGACACATGCAGACAGACATTTATAAGTGGCATAGCAATGTATTCCTTTCATTCTAATTGACACATGGATCAACAGGCACATCCTTCCATGATGTGCACACATGCAACAGCAAATATGCCTTATCTATCAAATTTGAGCATTAAACACATGCCCTTTTCAAGAGAAAATTATATTAAAATAATTTTACCAATAAGGCTGTGCTAATTTTTGTTTTAGGAAAACAAAATGGTTGGCTGGCTGGCAGGCTGGTGTTACAGTTACCAACTAGGATATACCAGATATACCATAGTCCTAGCAATGTTATAGAGCTTGTCCACATTGGTTGGTTGGTTGTGTTTTATGCCATACCAACAACTAAGGTTATATCATTGTGTTATAGAACTTGTCCAGCCCTGCATGCAAGCATCACATCCACAGATACATATCTGTGCTGGAAACAGGATCTGCATCTAGATCTTACAAACTTCAATATCTTGGCAATAAGTACTGTACTGCTATACACCACAATAAAACAAAAATATCTACCATATCTTATACTGTATGCACCTGCACAGCCTACTTGGCAGATGAGCAAAACTCTCAAACATAAGTGTTACAATAACACTGCTTAAAGAAGGATCACTAATTCTGTAAATAGTACGGTCATTCCTAAACTTTTTTTTTTTTTTTTTTTTTAGGCCCTTTCACCCTCTGGGGCATAGGCCATCGACTACAGTCTTAACTGTTGTCGATGTTTCGGTAGCAAGGATTTGTTTTTTACATCCTCCTTTCAGCCGTTGGGACATTCGTGCAAGAAATGAACTCAGGGCACAACCTGTGCTGTTTGGTTACTATCAACATCTGCTGTTTTCCTCCTGCTTTAAATGCATTTTGTCCATGTCTGCTACTTGTCTTAAGCGATGAGAGAATGCTCCTTCATGAGTGTGATTATGTGCTATATAAATCACACGATTATTATTATGTTCATTCGGTTCAATGACTTGCTCCCGACTGTTCTGTCCAGCTCTGCTCCCAGCACAAGACTGCATGCCATACTCACAAAGAACAAGGACATGAAGAAAAGTTTTATCTTCTACTTAACAAAATGAAAACTAAAACACCCCAAAATGAGACAAACTGCATCGCATCATGCAAACACACACAGGACAGGCAGGAGTGTGCAAAATAAAACACTTTTAAAATGTTTACCTTGATGATCTGCAAGGGATATAGAACAGAGGCACGTAAAAAGCAATCAGTAAACTTTTTTTTAATAAACCTTTTTTTAAAAATTATAATTCTGGTAAGTACGCCACTTTGGATACTAAAACTGCGGCTTAATCAAATAAATCTTCAAAATTAAAAAAAATTTTCAACTTATTCTTTGCTTGGTTAACTCATCTATTCAATCAGAAGTAGAAATTCTAAAATTCTAACACATTATAGCAGCTACTGCCTGTAGTTATATGTGCAAGCCCCCCACCACCCCTTTCCCAAGTGATCCTTTTCTCTTGATCACCATCCTCCTGTCCACTGACCTCAGACATGGTGACAGAGGAAAAGGTCTTCAGTCTGTGGTTGACACGTGCTTGCATAGCGCTAAGTAGGCCCAACAGTTCTCTGTTCTCACACTTAAGCTTCTCATAGCCCTCAAGAGCTCCCACTGCAAACAGCTGCCGCAGGTCGCTGTCCACCTCAACCTGTGGGATGCCTGTGACAGCTAAATGCATGCCAAGAATGTTTAAAGACCACATCACAGATTATGCATGATAAGGAGCAGAAATCACATTAACAAATGCGAGTAAGTACTGACATCGTATTTATCATGGGGCTTATTGCACTAGCTCTGGTTATTAGCTACATTGTGTGATCAAAGATCATTGCCTGTTGACGAAATACCAGTCAGCATGACACAGTTAAGCGAGTGTAAATCACCAAGCTTATTGTAGCTGTGATCAGAATGGACCATAAGAAAACACTTAGAATTGTACAGCGCTAGTTTCTCTCCCTTTTTCTTTTCCATTCTCTTTGAATAAAACCCTAAGCAACTGTATTTTGTTTTGTTATTTAAAAATCTGACTCAAAATACTATGTATCAACTGATTATTCAAAACTGACACATGCCTTCTGATTTTGTTGTCTGTTGATGTCATCAATATTTGTTTCTATTCCCATGCCAAGCCACTCATTTTACATGGCAAACAAAATTCTACCAGGCACAGATGAATCATTGAAGTCAATTTTCCAAGTGGTACATTTTCATTAAAAAAAAAATCAACTGAAGCTTCCAATATTTGCAAGTGACATCAGAGCAGTTTTATCACATTTAAGTATCAGGCTAAGAGAAAACATGATTGCAACCACTTACCAGATGGCAGACTGCTTCCTTGCCAGTATTTCAAGGTTTTCGTTGGTGTGAGAGGCAGCACTATATCCCCCCTGGCACCAGTCATAATAGTGTCCATCCTAAGATTTTTTTGGTTTAGATTACTGAGTAAGGCTATGTCACTTTTGGGCGATCCTTTTGTACTTGGACAAAGTGCTGTTGGGGACTTCTGTTCTGTGAAGGCTTTGGGGCTGAATCCTAGTCCAGGAAAACGGTCAAGTTCTGACAGAGCTCCCAAAGAAACAGCAGTGGATTCTTCAGTCAAAACAGTCTTTAGCTGGTAAGGGGAGTCAATATTCTGATCTTCAAAAAGTGAGTCTGTAGAAAACCCTTTGAGCCTCTGGCTGGCAGAACTGTCCTTGTCTGGAGGGGCTGTTGGTGGCATACATCCAACAGAAACAAGAATGGGGGGGGGGAAGGTGGGGAGGAAGAAAAATAAACAATTAATGAGTGATAAACAATCAATATAAATGCTGAATTAGTTGTATATGAAATGCAACAGAAGAAAACACAAAAGTAGACAAACTTTAAAATCCTTTTCTCCATATACCAAAGAAATTATTTTGTACAAACAAGACCTATTCCAAAAAGCAGTTTGTTAGTAAGGCACCTGGCCTAAGCAATATATGCCATGTTGTTAACTAAACCTGGAGAACTGACTTACTGTGACTTGAGCTTATAGGACCATGCTGGGCCTCAAAACTATGGGATGAAGTTCTGTGGGGCACATCAGGGCTTGGCTTGCCATCTGCAGCATCTGTCATAATGAGGACAATCAAAGCATTTAAATGCCTTCTGAGTAATAAAACAACAAACACTGTAGAAACTTTAGAAGTGCTCTTAAAGTGCTTTAATCTGGTGATAATATAAAATAGTAAAAAATAGTAAAAATGAATAATAATAGAATGCTGGAAGTTAGCGTTTAAAAAAAAACCCAAGGAGCAACATGTTCGTGTTACAAACAGGACGGCCAGGAATGAATGGGATGAACAGCCTTAAATGAATGGGAGCAAATTCCAGCTTTGAACCTGTAACTAAGCCACACATAAACCTACCCTCCACAAAACCCCTTCCTAGGAGAAACACACAAGCCAATCAAAGAAGGCAACAAGACGCTACCTCCATTTGTAGATGCAGGGCTCATATTTCCCCTCTCTCTGTGGCGGCTGATTATGTTCTCCACAAGCTTGCGAGTCCTTGTCAACTCCTGAAGTAAGTCCCTCATCAGCTCCTTCTGACTTGAACCTGAGACCAATACAAGATGAACAGTAAGGCTTTACCATCACTGCTCCACCACATATTTCATACACATCAACACAGCAAGCATTATAGATGCCTTTGCTTGTTACAGGAATCCCCAATCAACCAGATATACAAGTTACTGTAATTATATTCACTTAAGTGACAGAAAGAATTCATACCACACTCTCTCATTCACTGAACATGATGTCTTAAACTCTTTCCTAAACTATCGCTCCTGCAGAATCACGCATCTTCCACAGTAACATTCACCGACCATAATGTGAACTGGATAGTGTCACAAAACAAATTACACAGTAAATAATAAATAAGAAGAAACTGTTGGTGCCTTTAGGCATGGTTTAACTTTAAATTACTTCCCTTAAGGAGCTAAAATAGTCAACCAATCAGTTACGTTATATTTGAAAATAAATGAGTCAGTTGGTGAAGAGCCATGTTTGAAACAGTTGCCAGTTACTAAATTTGACATGGATTTATACTCCAACAGCAAAAAATGACAATAGTAATATTTGAAGTGTAATGTACATCATAATGAAATATTTCACTGTTTAGGACTTTGTATACATTGTGGGTTTTTTTAAATATTTTGCCTCATAATCTGCTTTTGTACAGGAGCTCTCCATTGCACAGTGATCATCTTTTATTTGAATTTAGTACCAGAAAACAAGAACTATATCTCTTGCATATCACTAAAATGTTTTTTTTTTAAAAAATGCTCTCTAAAACAGTGTGCCAATGATGTTTTTATTGTAGGTTAAAATGTGTAAATATAGAAGCATAGTGTACTTCATGCCATCACTCCTATCCTAATGCTGAATTGCTTTGTTTTTTAGTCCATATCAAATGACTTAAAACATACAAATATTCAAAATATGCTGTAAGTAGAGACAGAAACAATACAGACCTATATTCTGTCATTCACTACTAGGTGTTCTAAACACAATGTCTCTAATAAAACATACAAACATAGAAGATGTTTGAAGTCACTCTTTTCATCATCTGTAAATTTCCTACACTAAAAAAAAAGTCAGAAAATACTTGCAGGCCACCACTGAGATCCTATAAACTGAAATCAAAACACTATCACAGTATTGTACTTTACATGACTGCAAACTTTTTGCAGTAATTCAGTTGCTAACCCTGTCTTCTTTACCAGCCCCAAAGATGACAGATGTTGCTTCAATATTTTGCTATTTCTGAGTAATTTTTAAGGAACCAATATATTTTCAGAGTTAAATCTGGATGGAGCTAATCTTGACATGGTTTTTCTTACATTATTATGACTGCTTCATAAGTACTATAAACACTGTTCTGCGCAATGAGCCAGGATACTGCACTATACAAATTAACTTTATTTGTATTTTTATTGCTTGTGATAGAGCTCCAGTCAAGGAAATGATTAGAAAATTACTTTTTATAAAAAAACATATGGAGCTATAATGGCTCGTTTTTTTCTGCCAGAGCTCACTCACTGTCATCAGCCTGACACTGCATGTCCTGGTACAGCCTGACCTCGCAACGCAGTGTCTGATTGACCTCTGTCACTTCACTTAAAGCTGCCCGAATTCTGAAAGAAAAATGCTTTTCTTGGGCACTTTGAAGCACAGCAGATTTTTAATCATTCTGGAACTAAATAATCACAAATTAACTGTTGTTACTCTTAGCTTCAACTAAAACTCCTTGGATTACAAGAAATAAAAACATTAGTCAGGTGAAATGCACAGGTGAAACACTAGAAACAGCTAGAAGGAAAATAAAAAACATTAAAATTTCATAGCTACAATGAAAGTAAACACTTTTTCTTTTGCTGTTGGAATGTCCAAAATGTAGCTATTAAATGCTACATCAAGAGCCAGAGACTCTACAGGTTAGGAAACAAGTTTTAGTAAAATCCATATGTGATAGCACACATCCTTAAAAGGATGAAACGGGTTGGGGAACAAACATTTATTTGAGTTCAGTGAGAATTTACATTTCAGCTAAGCTTTAAAGAAAAGTGAGCCTTTCCTCATATACCTCTCATATTCTGGAACAAGTCGTTTCAGCTGGACATCTCTTTTTCGCAGTTTGGCTTCTCGTTGTTCAAGCTCTTTCTTTAACTTCTCGACTGCACCCTTCTGTTCCTCCACGACTGCCTGCAAGTCTCTGGTGCCTTCCTTGCTGCTCCTGGCTTGCTCCTGGGACTCTACCACTCGTGCTTCTAGATCTCGCACACGGTTTTCCAGTGAGTGCACCAAACTGTCAGCGTGCAGTGCCACCTTCTGGCAGGCACTGGCCCTTTCCTCTGCCTCCCTCAGCTCAGCCTCTAGTCTAGAGATCTGTTGGTGCATGTCCTTCAAGGTGGCCTGTGTCTCCTCTTCCTGCGCCTTGCACTTCTGCAGAGTTGCCTGTGCTTCCTGTTCCCTGGCCTGGCTCAGGTGCAGGCTTTCCTGGGCCTCCTTAAGCTTCTGTTCACACTGGACTAGCGTCTGCTGGTGCTCCTTCATGCACTCCTCCAAGTGCTCTGCCCTCTTTCTCTGCTTATTTGCCTCACTCTTCTTTGCACTAGTGGCCTGCATCACCTGCTTCTCAAGTTCTTCCCTCCCACGCTGCAAGTCACCAAGGGCTTCCTCCAGATGCACCTTCTGCTGCTGCAGATCCTGTACAGCAAGCTCCCAGGCATGAGCCTTGTCTCTGACTTTCTTCAACTCCTGCTCCAGCTCTTCATGCTTCCGCTGAGACTCCAGCAGCTGACCCTCCATATCCTGGCACTTGTGCTGAGTTTCCTTCAGTTGCCCTTCCATCTCTTGGCATTTGTTCTGGCTGTCCTTGAGCTGGCTTTCAAAGCGCTGGTTGTGCTGCTTTGCTATGATAAGCTGCGTTGTTGCAGCCTGCAGCTGCTGTTGACCAGCTGCCACCTGGTCCTGCATCAGATGAATTCTCTTCTCAGCTTCTTTGAGCGCCCTTTGGACCTCTCCTATCTGCGCATTGCGTGCAGTCAGGGTCACTTCGTGCTCTTTGTCTTTCCGGGTGCTTGATTCTTCCAGGACTGCAATCTTTTCTTTCAGCCTCTTTTCTTCTGCCTCATACTTCTTCATTTCTACTATTGTCTCCTTGATGACACTCTCCTGCTGTGTGATGGTTGTGCGGAACTTAATAAACACATTCTCATGTTCTGTGATTGTCTTGCTATTCTGGACGATTGTGTTGTCCTTCTGTAGAAGCTCCTCTCTCAGCTTCTGTAGCTGAGCTTCTAGCTCCTGAACACGCTGGATCTTGCACAAGAGTGTGGACTGCATATCTGGAACAAGATATACACACAAGTAGGTTCATTTCCATTACTGAGGCAACCCCTCATATTAATACCAGGCCCAAATCTCTGAATTTCACCTTTATCCTGCAAGATTCCTATAAAGAGACAAAACATTAGCAGGTACCATAACAGATGCTTAAGGTAATTAAAAATACTGCAGTAAACAGTAAATGACTTATTGTCTAAGTAGGCCACTGCATAAGAAGACAAAGCCCTTCTTTCTTTCTGTTTCCTTCCCTGATAAATCAGATTACCCAATTCACGAGGGAGTTATCCAGTCACAGACCCAGGCCATTTGCATAACAATAACCTACCAATAAACTACCAGCCACTTCCCTCTGGTCAAACAAACTGGTAATACAGAGCTTGACTGAGTCGAGTGTGAACAAATGGGCTGTGATGGTATTAAACATCACTGAGCAAGATTTATGTCAAAGTATTTAGTAACAGCCTTGCTTCAGATCTTGAATTTTAAGGTTTGGTATAAACTTATCTTGTGATGCTTCTGAGAACTTTTATGAAATCTACATTTTATGACAGCTGAATAGGTTTTTTCCTCCAGTGAGGTAATAAGGTTGTGTTTTTTTAAAAAAAAAAGTCAATTACATTAACAAGACACTAGCTGTCTCTTCCAGCTTGTATTTTAAATTATGAAAATGTAGCCCCCCACGCCCCCAAATGTATTCAAGAGCATAAATGACTCAACACAGACCTTCGTAAGCATCTGAGTCTAGCTGTTCCAAGATGCCCCGTAATCTCCGGATTTCAACTAGATGCTGCTTCAGCAGCTCAATATCAGTGTTCGCTTCACCAGCAGTGGGTGGGTCAACACAGCTGCTTGTGAACGAGACTTGGATACCCAGGGACTGGCACAAGCGATCATACACCTTCAGCTCATCTCGCAATGAAGTGTTCATCTCCGTCAGGAAATGCACTTTGGCTTGCAAGGAAGACGCATCTAAATTAACAGGAAGCTGGCTTTCATTTCTGCTCTCATCTCCAGCATGACTGTTGAGCTGCAGGTGACAAGCAGTTGCCAAGGACTTTGCAACTCGAGAACTCTTTGCAGCCTCATTTCCCTTGGCTACCTTCAGATGAGAAACACCTATGGCACTGTCCTGTGCTCGATGAGAGGGACCCAATTGCAGGATATTCTCAGAGAAGCTTGAGTAAGTCAGTTCTCCAGCCAACATGGAATAGTCTCTTTCTCCTGCACATATGGAGGACAAAGTTAGGTCCGTCTGGTCAGACTGGACCAACTGCCTGGGATATATAAGGGTGGAGGCATTTTGCTGGGAAAGGTGAGTGAAATCACCCTTCACAGCTAAAGGTTTAGCTTTAAAATTGTTATCTTTCTCTGCCTCTAGTGCATCAGTAAAGTGTTCTCCACAGTCAATGGAATCTGACTCAGCCTCACTGCCAAGGTTCTGATGTGGCGAATCTGAACTGCATCCTCCATCGGCTGCGTCATTTGATGCATTGCTTCGTACTTCTTGCTGCAGAGCTGCATCATCTTCCATCCCAGCATGCCTAGTAGCAACAACATTGAGTGTTGACAAAACAAAATTTTACCCATAAAACAATGTACAATCAAGCTGCATCAAGGTGACCCGCAATATACTGATTGCATGCATGATTTTCTTTGCATATTCTGCTGTTGACTATTCAAATAGCTCAATAATTTTCTATCAAAATGTAAATTGAAAAAATAATATTTAAGAAAATGAGGTCTCTGAATGGGATAAGGTATTTTCTACACTGCAGAGCAAAACAATGTAGCCTTTTACAAGAAGAGAAGATAGAGGATTCATTCATAGTTGATAAGAAGTCTTTTTATTAAATAACACTTGCCTGCCATCTGATTCCTCACTTTGCTGATTGTGAATTCTCTGAACCATCGCTTCCTGTATAGTCATACCTCCATCTGAGTCATTTAATGATATAGCATGTCCACCAGTTTCATTTTGAGAATCTTCAAAAGAACATCAGATATCAGTGAGAAATCGCAGGCTCACTATTTCATGGTTCACACCAAAATCTACAAAAGGTACCCATTATTTCTACAAAGAAGACAAAAGCCTCCCCCAAAATTGGATCTCATCCAAATGTCAGATTATCTTGAACTGACATATCTGCATGAAAAGTCCAGAAATTTCTCTCCCTGATGGTGTTGTGGTTATGAAGTGAGAGTGTCAGACAAGGGACAATTTGGAAAGTGCCCTGCCTGTACTGCACTAATGGGAGTTCAGACCCCCACAGATGACACTTTATCCCCCAGAGCTATAGTTGTAAAACAGTGGCAAAAATGCTTTGGGAAAAAGTAACATATATGCAGGGTCTAGCTATCACTACAGAGACAAAATGCCTGCCCTTGATTTTTACCCATTCGACCTTGAGGAAATGACTTACTCTTGCTTCATAATTATGGCCCCTCTATGCAACATGCATTTACTACCCTTTTTATGCACACATCTTACAACACAATTACAAAAGTCACCAAGACCCTTACCTCTATTAACTAATGTCGGAGTCAGCTTTTCAGAAAAGGGTGGTGACTGAATGCCAAAAGGATCCAGTAGAAGACAAATCTCACTTTGTGAACGGGTTAGTGGTAGCCCTTTAGCTCCATTACCAGAATGGACCTGAGACTGACACAGGCGCAGCCGCTGAGAAGTCAAACGTACTGTACTTTCTGTAGCTGCCAGTCTGTTTTCTAAGTATTTTACCTGTGAACAAGAAAAACTCTAGAGTGACACTATTAATAAAAAAATAGTAATAATCATGATGATTATTTTGATGATTGTATAAGTATAACCCTGTTGCAGAAATGATGATTAAAATAAAATGGTATGTCCAAAAGCAGACCTATGGTTAGGAAAAGACTAATAAGGGGAAAAAAATCCCAGATAAATGAAAAGAAGAAAAAAAAAAATATGGGATAAGTAAAGACACCAATGATAAAATTATAAAAGAAGCTGGCAAAAGACATGTTTTGTTAAACCTCATAAAGAATGGTAACAGAAACACAAAACGATGGATGAAGTTAAAACAGTAAAACTCATCTAACTGAGAAAAAATAATTAAATAATAATAAAAAAATTGTTTTTTATCTGGAGAGAAAAGAACTCAGGGGTAAATCACCAAACCAACTGGTAGGGTTCCAATAGTTCATAAAGGTAGGCAGAAGCACAGACAAAGCATAGCTATCTTGAGGTGAATGGTTACAAAGCATAGCTATCTTGAGGTCAATGGTTAAACAGTGTGGCCATCTTGAGGTTGATACAAGAATAAAGCAGCAAACACAGCTCACAAAGAAGTGTAACGTGGTCAGGGTAATTTGTGGAAAATGAACCGAGTTTTTGGGCCTACTGGAGCTCATCATACATGCAGCTGAGACAACTAACAAACAAGGATCTATAATAGTCTAATAATTCAAAAGGACAACAATATTTTGCATATACATACAGTCTTCTTGACACCAGGAATTCTTCTTTGTTCTCCTTTCCACATCTAATACCTGTTCTTTTCTGTTCTTCTGGGTTTTTTTTTAATTAGTTATTTTAAATTGTTCGTGTTGCAACAAGTGAAGTCTATATTCCTAATTTGGCAGCCCGTTCTCATGAACAGCTGGTAGTTTGACAGTTTCCACAAAATGAAGCAAGTGGACTTAAATAAATGTGCAATTTTATGCATACATGAAGTTGAAATGTATTAAAAAAAACCAGTCATAACATTGTAGCTCTGAAGGATGCAGCCATCAATGTCCTCAATTCTGATTAGAAGCTTACCTATAATTCTCAAAATTGCGCCCAAAAATGAAGTTACCAGCACAATCATACAGCATGACCCGAAAATATTGATTTATTTTTTAATCCCTCTCTTAGGTTTTGCTCACCAGGGTAAAACTACAGTTACCAAGACAACCAACAAGATTTCAGAGTTTCGAATTGGAATGGATGAATAAGCATGAAAAGAATAGGAAGAAAAAGATAAAGTGAAGCATGCAATGCAAACAGAAGCAAACCCTGGGTCACCAAGATGCAGCAGGCTGAGAGGCTCTTACCCGCTCCTGTGCCTCTTGAAGTTTACGTGTCATGGTGGCCATCGAAGCTCCTTGCTCAGACTCCTTCACAATGAGATTGAGATTTGGAAGCTGTGCAACAGGGATTCGCGTCTTGCCCTTCTTGGATTTGCCTAGCCTTGGTCCCAACAAGCTGGAAGACTCCTCAGTCTCAGGAAAGGTATTGTCAGCAGCTCCATTGGCACATCGCGTGCGACCCCTCCCTCCATCTTTCTCAAACGAGTCACAGCACCTGCAGCCTCCTTCAGCAGATAAAGTCTGATTTGGCAGCACCTCGTGAAGACATGCCTCACTAGAGGTTGTGTGCGACAGTACAGGAGAAACAGGGAGTGAATGAAAAGAGCTTGTGTCCTCCCCATTGCTAGCAGAGTCAGGCCCATGTTGTGGGGCTTCTCTGTCAGCTAGAGATATCAGTGAGTGAACCTGCCTGTACAGACAATCTATTTCATGTGACATGCTGGTGAGAAGCTCCGGGCTGAACACCTGTGTAGCATTGTGCGAGCCATTGCAGTGGCACATCTGCTGGCGGAGCAGTTCATTGATCTTGTTCATCTCCTTGACATGGCCACGAAGACTGAAAATTTCAGCCCGCAAGTCTGACACCTGGGTGGGAAATATGGCATCCACTGCAGATCCTGATCTCGACTGAGCCAGGCCTAGATGCTGACGAAGACATGCTGTCTCTTTATCCTTCAAATTCAGCTCATTCTTGAGCGACTCCACCTTTGCAGAAAGTATTCATTAAAAATGAATAACATTCACCAAGCATTCTCAACTATTAAAAACTACACTAATGTCCTTTCTTTTCTGAAACTATAACTACAGAAACTTCAAGAACAACACATACCTGGGACTGGAAATTAGATGGCGAAGGCTTAGTAAATACAGCTTCATGATTCCTGTTCTTGTCTGCATCAACCATTCCTTGACAGCTCTCATCCTTGCCATACAATGCCTTAAAATGACTTGTGAGGACTGTATTACGCTGAGCTGCTTCCAACAAGTCCTCCTGCAGCTGGCTAACAAGATCCCGTAGAACTGCCGCGGACATTCCTGCCAGCTGTTCCGATGACAGTGAAGTCAGGGACAAGGACCTTGCATCAAGGCTTTCTTGCACCATGTCCCCAGCACTGTAACATGTCTTGTTGGGATGCTGTTCTGTGAGGGAAAATGATGAAAAGGCAGGCCCCCCAACATGCTTCTGCACTTGCTGCATTCGACGAGGACTGGTCTGTGTGGCCAAAGAGACAGCACCTTGCATCTCGAAGAGTGATTTTTCAGAAAATTTAGAACTTCTGTTCATGCTTTGGTCAGCATGGTGACTGGCAGTACTAGAACTGCTAGCACAGCTGGCAGCACTGTCACTGTAGTTAATGCTGTTCTCACCTGCAAAGTCTGGTAACTATGATCATGTCTATCAACAGAAATGCTCACTAATACACCATCCACTATAATTTCCAAAATCTTTATCTGTCCTGCATGAAGTTACCTACAAGCAATAATACTCTCTAATTCTCCTTTACCATCTGATTGCATTGAAAACAGCACAAAATGAAGATTTGATTTTTGCTTTTCAATCAATATATATACACACACAAATGTTAACACGAGAGCAAAATTAACCCTAATTTTTTTTTTTTACAAATGTTATTGTCAAATGATTCTTTTTTTTTTAAATTATACAATATATACACAAAATATTTAATATTATTACATAAAACAATTTACATAAACAACACACACACAGAAAAAACACATACCAGGCAGTGTATACAAAATCTTTTATCAACCTTTCATCATTCCCTACCCTATGTAGTAAACCCACAGAGTTATGAAAATGTACAATTTCCTACCTTCAGTTGCATTAAATCTATCTTCTATCCTAAATTTAGATGTTTAACATATACTTTTAGAGTTGGTAATATTTTCATCACTTTACACTTGTGTATAACAAATTTTGCCTCAAGTATAATGTTTCAAATGCAGTGTTTTAAAATGCTTATCATACCCCACTACATTCACTCATTTGAAAATTGCATCCATCTGACATCTCTCAGAAAACATCTTTTCCAACTTGTTTCAAGGGGACTTAACCATTTTGCAATGCCGGAACAAATGGTTAATTTTTTTTCTTCTTCTTTACAGAAAGCACATGCAATTATTTTCCATCCCATGTAGTTAAAAGAATTTGTGCCCAGGATTCTATTTACTATTCTGCTCTGAATTAACCCTAAATTTCACCCATACTCTGAAGGTAGTCAAACCCTCATGAAGCTATCAAAGTCCTCAGTAAGCAAGATATTCCCACTCACACACACATGCAGATACAACCATCAACTTTGAAGACTGCTTTTCTTGCTACTCCAGAAAGTCTACAAACATCTTATTTAATTCTCGGAACTCTAACAAGTATTAAATACCAACAGTCACAATGGTCTGTAAGTTCACATATATAGTTCACATATAATAGTTCACACAATAAGCTGAAGTTAGCGACTAATAAAAATGTACATGCCATGTTTAGCCCCTCAAAAATGGCCCCTATCCTGACTGTATATTGTAGGAAACTACAATATTTAAGGGAATAGTAAGCAGCAAAATTGTTGCCTACCTGAAACAGTATTGTCTGTTTGTCGGACTGTGTAACCCAATAAGGAATGATGCAGCTGTTGGCTCCGCTCAAGGGTCTCATAGAGGTGCTGCTGCAGCAGCTTGCTTGCTGACAGCTCATTCCGCAAAGCAGAAGCCGAGCTAGAAGGACCAACACCATCACTAGGGGAAAAGGTAAAAAGACACGAAGGAATTACCATAAAGGTGTTTTTTAAATTTATCTATTTGTCTGGACACCCTTGCTAGAACATCAAAGTGACAGTTAAAACTTTCCATCAACAGATTCTCTACCCTTACCAGTGTGTCTGAAGGTTAAATAGGAGATAACAGTTAAATTGAAACATTCCAAAACTAGATTAAGGTTTTTTCTGCAAATATTTTTGTGCTTCCACTTTGGTAGGGACCGTAAAGCACCGTAAACCTGGCTATGGCGGGCTCTCAGTAAGTATTCTATTTAATCATTATTAATGGTCTTTTAACTCTTCTTATGATGATTCACACCCGCAAACGTTGCGACATCCTCACAATTATAGCTTAATTGCACTGACTCGTCCCTATTGGTTAACTTAAATGAGGATTGATGCATGGTAAGATGGCATTCATGCCATAATTTTCATATTACCTACATACTAAACAGCCACAGGAAAGGTTCTGACAGGCAAGAGGTTGAGACCACAAAATATACTCCCAGAATCACATATGTAAAGAGTTACTTTTTTTTATATCTTGACAAGGGTGCATCTCAGTTTCAGATGTTAGTATCTAGATGGGTGAAGCAACAAAGGACTGGAAATAATAACAGCTTCAGTAAACCCTTCCTCCTCCCATCTTCTAATTTTTCTCCTCTAATCACTCCTGCTGCCATGGTCATCCATCAATTTGAGTGCATGCAGCACTTGTAAGTTCAGCCAAAACTTTCTTTCAGAGTATGATTTCATCAGCTGTAAAGATACACGCCAAGCCCAGTAAGCATACCTTGAGCACTTTTCTGTTAAGTCTGTGAGAACAATCTTGTGGTCCTGCAACAATAGTCCCAGTCGCTGCATCTCATTCAACTGGTCCCTGAGTAATGACACCAACTGTAACAAGCAAGTACATTGTGGGAGTAGAAGTCTAATGTTGACCTTAAACATATGTATGATGTCAAAAATATAAAATCCTGTCATCAACCTCTTTAGTCATTTAGGATTAGAAGAAACAATGGATCCGTGTTTGGCCGCAGACAGTAACTGGACTGCTACATCAGGTTTGGGAGGTAACAAATTAACACATCAGCCTTTTCTGTTATTCTTGATGACAAAAAGGCTCCTTGTCAGTCTAAATAAGAAATATTTCCTGCATTTATCCACAGCTGCCATCCTGTTACTTGTTAGATCACCACCTTGCCACGGTCAGGGGGCTTGTGTGCCTCAATGAGTCCTAGAGCTATGGTAAAAAGAGCACTAGCTCCTGGTAGGGTCTTCCATGTCAAACAAGTTGAGGGGTAGAGACTTAAAAAAGAGTATTCCACCAGTCCTTCGGGTGACAAAGCTATGGAAATGGACACAATTCATTTCTGTTAAAAAGGTACTGTCAGGGAAACTGAGACTAGAGACGATAAAATAAATGATCACAGTTAAGAGGTAGACCAAGTAGTTGGAGTTACTAGGGCTCAAGACCAAAGCTGCAAAGATATTCCTAAAACTGCAGCTCACCTGCTATCACCCAAAGATGTTCCCAAAATGCCTGCTGTATATCATACAACTCTAGATTTATCAAGCTTTTTGCCCAGACCTACTATGCACCTACAGATAAAGACAAAGGAAGAGGACATAGAGGATTTCTATACTGGAGAATATTCCTATCATTATGTAATAATAGCACAGGGAGATTTCAATACCAGAGAAAGTAGCAACAAATAAAGGAATAGAAAGAATCATGGGAAATGAAGGTATAGCAAATAATAACAGATAATGGCAGCAAGCTGTGTGATTTTTGTGAATGAAATGACATTATAATACAAGAATATTTCAACACAAGAACATGCAAAGTCACTTGATGGCAAAATGGTGTGAAATTGACCACATTATCATTAATAGCAAATAAAGACAAACACTTCAAGATGTCCAAGTCAAAAGGGATGGGAAGAGGGAGACACAGATAGTGACCATAACTTGCTCATTCTCAAATTTGTTTTAAAGCTTAGAGGGGCTAAGGTGGGGACATCAAAGACAAAGACACCCATGCCAACTTCAAGACTCAACAATTCAGCAGAAATTTATCATGGCATCGAACAATAAGTTCAGTGTTGTAGAAGACAACACCCAAATGACAATCACTAACTTTAACTAAGCAATGAAATAATTGGCTACAGAAAAACAGTAAAAGAGAGCTCTATCTCTATGCATGTGTAAGTGTTATCTCCCCACCCACCTATCTACACACGCACACAAAAAGTACATGAACAGAAGGAGATGTTCATGTGCTTAACATGTTCCTGAAAGTTTAATGTCAGGCCACAAAACTACCAGCTCATGACAAGAATGTTCACTTTTGATGGACTTACTTCTTTGTTGTCAGAATGCAGGGGCGAGTTGCATGTGTAGATGACCTTCTCATGCTGGCTGCTGTACTGACTGTCTTTACTGATATAGTTGTCATGGGATTCACATCCTCCATACTCTAATAAAATACATACACACAGAAGGTAATAATGATTATAATAATAATATGTGGTAATAATGTTATAATGATGATAATACACTCTTGTAGCACACAGGTATTCCGCACAAGGATGTGCATTCTGCATAGGAAGAATCTGGAAAAAACATGATACGACTGTAACCCCACCCACCACCACCCCTTCAGGAACTGAGAGCCTAGATGTGACTGTCACTGGTGCCCCTTTGAATATCAAGCTGTATGGACCTGTGGACACTCAGTGGGTTACTGCCAGTTTTATCTCAAGAGCTGGTCTCCAAGTGTAGCCAAGGCAAATGATAAACAGCCACAAGTCAGTCAAGACAAGGGCGACACTCTGCGGGTGCAAGTGGGGTTGACAGTTTAACTGATAACCAGCAGTCTCTCCAGCCATCTGTTCTGCACAAATACTCTCAAGCATGTGGATATACACGGCCAGATACATGCAAACAGGACTGTTAAATACATCATCTGAGCGCTATATCGAAAAATAGAAAGCAGTTTTACAAGCAAAAATAAAAGATACCAGAGGAAAATTACACTTAAAAAAAAAAAAATCCCCAGAAGAATCTCTTTTCCACTGGTAGGTCAAAGACAATCTAACAGTGCACTTTCCTGGTCTGGAAAAAATATGACACTATAAAAGTTCCATTCACTCCCTTACCCCATAAGCATCTAATAATGCAAGAAAAACTGAGTTTATTTTCCACATAAAAGTGAAATAAGCAGATGACTCAGCCAAATAAACATGATTATTGTTATCTTTTGTCTGTCAACATACCTGATCTTTCATCTAGCTGCTGACGAAGACGTCTATTTTCAGCCTGAAGAGATTCAACCTCAGCAATCTGTGCCTTGGCATCTTCTGTCAGGTTCTGCTGTGATCTCCGCAACAGTCGCTCTTTCTCCTCGACACTGTCCACCAGAGCCTGCACAGCAACAGGAGATGCTACTCAAACATCAATATTGTCAACATCAGCGGCGATCATGGCAACAATATGTCAAGCACACAGAAGAACTCAATAGCACAAATCAACACTTCACTTTAGCCTATGACACATACACGCAGTTTTTGAATCATTAAGAAAATGACATACATTAAGTTGCACGCACTACTGATCTAAAATCATTGGCTACACCCTGGCTGACTCTGCAGGAAACTGACTAGCCACCATACTGTCAGCATCTGAGATGCCATGTCACTGTATTCTTCTATTTTCCATAATCTTTCCACGGCACCTCTATGGTCTTGTCCTTCTCGCGCATCATGCGCTGCAGTCGCTTCAGGGTCTCCTGCTGCTGCTCCTCCGCCAGCCGTGTGCCGGCCTGCAGCTCTGCCACCTGCAGTTCCATCTGTCCCAGCTGCGCCATCAGTGACTTGATCTCATGATCGTAGTTCAGCATCTCTTTTCGATGCTTGCTGTTTAAGGCCTGCAACATCATCAAGCTTATTAGTAAAGATCATAGCAGTTTTCACAGGTGTGTTCTTCCTACTGCTCCTAAATACTACAAATACTAAAAAAAAAAACCAAATGTATGCAATTTTAAAATTGTAGTTGGGAGGGGATTGGTGTTTTATGCTAAGCCAGAAACTAAAGCTATGTCCTGGCAAGGCAGCCAGCCCAGCCCTGTAAAAAAAAATGCCACATGCAAAGAAAGAACAGAATGCACAAGATGGGAGATGAACCCAGGACAGCCAACCTTCATTGTACTGCTGACAGCCACTAAGCAGTAACTGGTCCACCCTTTGAAATTATAGTTACAAAAGTGCGAACAATATAAATAATAATAAACAGAATGTAAGCAGGGCAACTACAGACAACCATTTCTCATAATCACTTTAACAATGAAAACCTACACACAAAGATTCTCATCATTACTCTGATAGTGGCAAACTGCAGACATCAGAATTTTAATGGTCTGTGACATCCAATCTGCATTGGTGGCTATGTACTTTCAGGTCAAATGCTAAAGCAGATGCTGCAAAACAGAAAAAAAAAGCACAGCCTTACCTGAATCTCATTGTCTTTCTCTTCAAGGCGATTTCTTAATAAATGCAAACCTTGTTCATGTCTCACAGCTGCTTGCACATGATCTGCTTTCAGCTCCTGAAAACATGCCATAATTGTAGGTCATGACGCGTGGCTGGGACATGTCATTACATGCCACTATGGTCTAGGTGGTTGTGTTGTGGATTGTGTATAAATCCACATGAGCACACAGATGCAAGGTATCAACAGCAAATGTTACCTCTATTTTCCTGTCCTTCTCTAGAAGATGTTTGTGCAAATATTCCTCACATCTATCTATGGAAGGACTCTGGAGGGAAAACTCCTGAAACAAGGGTAATTACAGATACGGGCATGTGTACATACTTTTATGCATGTACATGCACACACATTCAAAGTAATGAGAATCTACACAAACTTTTTTTTTTTTTGCAAATTCGTATTGTCTATGCATTTTCCTGTCAACAATCATTATGTCTTAGAAGTTTTCAATCTGAAGAATTAAACTGTGCTGTTTGCAATTAGAACTTAAGACCAATATACATTATGCATGTGCAGAAAAAAAAGAAAATTTAAATGTTATCCTTGAGTTAGGTGCAAGCTTACCTTGATGGTCTCATCACGCTGTTGAAGGGCTGTCTGCAGCTGTTGAATTATCTTCTCCTTTTCTTGAAGTGCCCCAGCATGCTTGTCGATAGATTCCTGATCAACAGCACACATAGCCTCATTCATCAAGGCTGTATACATTCTTGAGGAACTCGAGACCTGTTTCTAACTATAGATGTTGCATCTCAGTCTTCATTTTTTTTTCCACTGCTTTACTCACAGAACATTAAGCACCCTTAACCCTGACATGCATACATACACCTACTAATCAACAACAACACGAAGTCAACAAATGAAACTGTATTAAATAGGAGTTGACAGAAGACAGCAGGTGCATGTACAAAAGTCTCCAATGTAACCATAGTCTCCTGGGGCCATGGTTATGAGACAAGAGCAAGTCATTTTCCCAGGGCAAAATCTCAAAGAAATGCATCTTGTTTCTAAAGTCATAAAGCAGTGTCCACAGCCCACAGTTACTTCATGCTTCCTTAATCTGGGACATATTTTCTACCGCTTTATAACTACTGCTCTAGAGGTAAAACAACAATTTATAACTTTGGATACCACTTTATAAGTTTGGAAACAAGATGTTTGTCCTTCAGTTTCCCATGTTGCCCTAGGGGAATAACTTACCCTTGCTTCATAACTACGGCCCCAGAGGGTAAAAAAATACTGTACCTCAAGTGCTCTCTGAGCTTTTGAAAGTGAAGCTGTTAGATGAGCAATGGCTTCTCCACTCTCTGCATTCTTATGTTGCAGCATCTGTAGAAGCAGAAAAAATTACATGACACCATTTTTAGATGGTTCAATTTTCACTCAAAAATAAGCAAAAAGGTCGAAAAAGCTATGGAGAAAGAAAAAAATTATACTGTTCCACATCCCCTAAGACTATGACTAGCAACTCTAATCTAGTATTGAGTATTGTACAATCAGCAGCTTCATTTAAGCGCACACACAAGTGGCAAGAGTGGTCCGTAATATACCAAAATATATTGATAAATTATACATGCATGAAGCATTATTGGTACTGCTTTGTGACATCCTTTTAACACTTCATGGGTGTTAGGCATTCACTTGAGGCCTTGAAGGGCTTCACATGCTTACTTCTGATAGCTTAAGTGGTGCATCCTTAGATCATACTACCACACATGCTTGGTTTAAATGTGTTTAATTTTAACCCTTTCACTGTTACAGCTGCACCAAATGCTATCACTCAGATAATGTTGTGAACTGAACTTTGCTTGTGACAGTGTTGTATGCTTAAGTCGTCTTATACATGGTGAGATTAGATTTTGAAATAACCGAGAGCTTGCTTGATGAACAGAATATACAGCAGAATGCTGGTGGTGAAAAAAAAAATGGAGACAAAGGGATTAGTTATTATCTGTCCTACCTCTTACATGGATATGAACACGTTTATTTACTTTTTGCACATAATTGTACATAATTATAATCTGTTTTGTGATGGAAATTAGTACAGGACAGTTCAAACAGTTGGTTGTTTTGTTGGACAGCATTATATTTGAAATTATAAGACAAAATACAGCTGATAAATGGTTTTAGTAATAAATGTCATAACAAAGTTGACTCCTTGACCTCCAGTTCATCCTGGTGCTGCTGCAATTTATGTGCAGCCTGTCTGAGTTCATTCCCTTTATCTTTCAATGCACGACGAGTGTCTTCTAGCTTCTGTTCCATTTCTTCAAGGTCTTCTTGCTTTTTGTTCAAATCAACCTAAAAAAAAAATAAATAAATAAATAAATAAAAGCACAAAATAAAAGCATCAATTTAGAGATGAATTTGTCAAAATCCCAGTACAAGTTTACAAGCATGCAGTTTCTCATTAACATTTCAGGCAATGAAAGAAAAAAGTACAGTCGGACCTCGATAAGTCGAACTCAAAGGGACCTGAAAAAAAATTCAACTTCCGGAGTTTTTGAGTTAGGGAAAATGGCGTAATAGGTGCAGGTATTTGGCAGGGAACTAACAATTAATTCGATATAGGGAGGTTTTCGACTTACGGAGGGTCGACTTATCGAGGTCCAACTGTATTCAAAAGGAAAATAGTTTTCACACATAAACCAACAACTATCCCTTGTGGCAAGGTTTACTATGATAATGGTTTACATAAAGCCAGTTTGGGGAAACCCATTTGTATGGTTTGACTGTAACAAATCTTCTCATGCGACCTCCTCCAAGAAATCTACTACCACCAACAAAAACAATATGCACACATACACAATCTCCACCCCAACCCAACACACACCCACCTACTCAAAGAAACTACAAATATTCCGGAGTATTTCAAAATACTACTGCCATTAAATCTTTTAAATGTGCACTAAAAAAATATCTTTTTCATTAGCATTACTCCTAACAACAGTCCATATAATGCTAATTTATCTTCTAGCCCTTTCTTGTCTATTTAGTCCACCTGCTTAGCTTCCTCCTCAGATTCACAAAACTCTCAACCCTTACTGTTATTTCATTCCTCTTTGTGTCTTCTACGTTTTGTCTTTTAGGTTCTACTAGTATTGTTGCTTATCCTTCCATTCTTTGTATGCTATCCATGTCTTGTTCTTGTCTCAAGTAGCAAGGGCATGCTCCTTAATGAGTGTGATCATTATATATTATTAATCACGCATTTACTACTATTATTATTAAAATTGCAGTAAAGTCACAGATTCACAATCACGAATGAAAATATTTTACTGCTGTGTTAAAAATGTAAATATAAGCATTAATACCCTCTGTATCTCACCTGCAGTGTGCTGGCTGATTTGTCAAGATCATTAACAAGTCTTTTAAACAACTCTGTCTGATTCTGTAAAAACATGTGCAAAAACACACACACACGAAAATGAATGAGAGAGAAATCAACAGTCTTGCAAGATCAGCATTCAACTTTTTTCAAAAATAATGACACACAGACTAAACATTATCCAAACAAAAACGATTGATGGTTAATATTAGACATTGCAATATTTGAGTGGGAATAAAATAATTCAAAATGGCAACCTCCACTTAAAGACTCACACTGCTGCACTACTGTGGTAAAACTCATGTTACCTTAGAAGAGTCATCTGTAAGAAGGTCCATCAGGGATGCCAACTGCTTGTCTTTGGCTCTCAGTTGCTGGGTCATCTGGGCCATTAAGGAATCTTTAGATTCCAGCTGACGTGTGTATTCCTCCAGCAGTTTCTGAAAATGAATATATTAGTTCTCCCTCCAAGGTCTTGGCCTGCTTTGTGCTGCTATACTTGGGCATTATATACTGTTACATAACATTTACATAGTATATAATTGGGTATTATACTGCAACACATTAACTGGCCACTATTTTGGAAAAGGTTACACTGAATGCTCAGGACGATCACCTTGTGTAATGTTCAACAATTTTCTGATGAAAAGGAAGGTGCAAGAAGAAACATGGCAGCAAAAAGATCCAATTTAATGTTATATAGAAAATGCTCATCTGTACAATGACATTCAAGCAATTTACAATCACTGTAAATTTTTTAAAAATATTATTCTTTATTCTCCTAAAGTATGCCCAAAACAATGCAAAATTTATATTGACAAACACTTTAGTAAAACATGTCTAAGTGAAAATCTACTTATGTCAAAAATAAAACAGAGTGACAAGATTTTTAGTTTTAGAAGGCTGAGCACTAAGACTGCTGGTGAATGACTACAAAGATAAAAAGCACAATACCTGGTGCTGCTTTGCCTGGATATCCAGCTTTCCCTTGGCTTCCCCCCTTTCTTGTTCAAGTTGTTGCTGTAGACTCTGTTCCAAACAAGGGCATTTCTTACAGAATGTATTTATGTGCTCAACATACATTTAAGCATCCCAGAGGATGTTTTCATGTAAATAAACCTTTTTGTGGATGCATGTGTGTGGATCTAAGAGGAAAAAAACAACAAATTTTCTTCTGTTGCTTCAAAAAAGAAACAAAAAATTATGTTCAAAATATAATGGATGAATTAGGCTTAAAAGGGTTAATTTTCTCACCTCTAGTGCTTCTTCACTTCGTCTCAAAGCCTGATTTGCAAGGTCCAGCTGCTCACGGAACCCTGCCAGTTCTCCCTCCTTTTTTCCAAGAGACTTAATCATCTCCTATAAAAATTAAGACTTAGGCTTTTCTCAAAATCAATCGCAACAAAAGCTTTTCATAAATTCTTATTATATTTTAACTGAAACTGAAAAATAAACTGGATCAATTTTCTATAAATTGCATCATGCTTTCTTAAAAATGCAAAATACTTTATTATTTTGTTTAATTTAAAGACAACTGCAAAAGTGCTAGCTATTACAAAGTTACACAAATCCAAGATAAAAATTTTGATTTCATCCTTTTCTAAGCAATAAGGAAATGAATTTTATTTACATCAAATTTTTTAGAAAGCTACTGCAAACACAGAAGTGGTATTAACATGTGTAAAAATGATCAGGAGATTGCATTTTCATACAGATTTTTTACAAACACCCAACATGGAAGTAATCACAATTAAGGAAATGTTTAGTCACACAGACTCCAGCAAGAAGATACATGCAAGACATCTTGAATACTCCCATGCCTCTAATACCCTTTTCACTCACCCAAAATGATATGCATAGCCCCATGGTTACTTTAAAACAAAATGACATGCAAAATAAATGCATACAAGTCGTTTTAATTCTTCTAAATAATCATTGCAATTCTCAATACTCTTGAAGAAAGTTTTCAAACTTCTAGTGAATAGAGCTATAACCATGAGAAACTTAATACCAATACTCTATAACAGGGATGCCCAACCTACGGCCCGCGAGCCATATCCGGCCCGCGAAACTTCTGCCCACAGTGCAGGAAATCGGGAAGAAGAAGTATTTATCCCTATGTAGGGGCGTCTCTCAATCTTTTTTCGATGGACGAACATTTCGATTCATTGCTCCTACTTGGTGTCTCTACGATGCAGCCGGACATTCAGAAGTTGGTTTCGGGTAAACAACTTCAAATATCCCACTAATTACTACATAATCAATGGTAAGTACAACTTGTTTCTAATATAAATGGCATCTGCATTTTTTTTTTTTTTTTTTTTTTGTATTTTTTGCGGTGAAGCGGCCCGTGAAATGCATGTCGGAAATGTATATGGGCCCCAGGCCGAAAAAGGTTGGGCATCACTGCTCTATAACATACTCTCCTATTCTTATAACCACGAGAAGCTTAATAAAAATACTTTTGGACAAACTCTCCTAGTGTTGACTTGGAAACTTTCATTTCATTCAATTTTGAGTGATAGACAATGCCAGCCATCATACCTTCTCTGATAAATTCATCTAATCAATATACGATTTTAACTGTCATCACAATTCTTTATAGTTATGAGTTTCTTGTTCATCCACAGAGTAAATGTGAGGTTTTCTTTTTGTTTTCGATTAGCCTTGTTAGACAAAACTATAAAGACGTAGGCACTATGGATGCAGTTAAATATCTCCTAGAACAGTGGTTCTCAAAGTATTTCGGACCGCGGACCACTTTACCTAAGTAAAAACTATGGCGGACCACCAAGGCCTAAAAATCACTCTGTACTATGAATTTCAAATTTAAATTGCCGCATTTATTTCATTACAATTCAAAACTAAATGTACTCTGTGACAGTAGTATAGTAATACATTGAAATAAAACTATGTATATATCTTTCTTTGTAATTAAAATGTTAATGCAAGGAATGCATCACTTTAAACATCACTTTGCTGACATATGACGACTGTCAGCCGCGGACCACCTGACATGCCCACGGACCACACTTTGAGAACCCGTCCTAGAACACCAGATCAAAGAACAAGAAAGTGCTTCCAATAGAATGGCTGCTTCATCTGTACACCTTGTGTTTACCTCAGTCTTTGCATTTGCCTCTGTCAGTTGAAGCTGCAATCGGGTATTCTCTTGCATGGCATCATCCAGTGCCTCGCCTTGATGCTGAGGTTCCTGACGCACATTGTCACATGCATGGCAGATAGCCAGAGTGTCAGAATAGTCAAAAGCCACAGGAAAAACAAAACAAAACCAACAAAATGGGGATGAGGGCAGAATATTTTATATAAACAGAAGCAAAGTACACTACACACACATCAGACTGTTACACCTTAGACATGCAGTTATGGCCACTATTTACTGCTAATGTTTGAACCTTGGAGAAAATAGACTGTCAAGCTTTAACTTAGATGGACATCTAAAATTGAAGAAAAACCTAAGAAAGAGAGTAAGAATATGTTTTACTGTTGCCACTAAGTGAGTGTTTAAATCTGACATTTTTTTAATCCGTTGGTCTGTATCCAAACATGCATCTCTGGCCATAACTGCTGTGCTTTTCAAATATTGCAAGATATCCCAGAAAACTTCTAATGCTACATGGTTTTATTATCATCCACTCGTGCAAAAAGAAGCACAAAATAAAAGCTAAAAGCGACTGGTAATAAATTTTGTTTGTGCAAGCATGATCATGATAACCATAACCATACACCAAGCATTATTCTGAATAGACCTGTGCAAGAATATGAGAACTGCCACAGATTCTCTTCCCACCACAGGTTTGGCGCAAGCCAAAAGAAATTACGATATACTCTAAACACCCAGTCCTCTGAAATAGTAAACCAGACTTCAAAGTTACAGAAAAACGTTTTCATGCTTACATGCAGCTATTTCCTATGAATGCATTTATTGACAAAAAACAAAAGCAAACAACAAAAAGCAAATAGAATGATGAATAAACAAAAGTGGCACTGTGCTTGTAATCCACCCTGGTTAGCACAGCTTGAATGGACTCATAAAGAGACAATAAAATCTAAATAAATTCGTCCATGCAATTTTAAGCATGTGTGCACACACATACACAAAATCTTCTCCTGACCTACAAAACATAACACACCTCAGAAATTATTTTTGAAACCTACAAGTAACCAATAAAAAGAGACAGATGTTTCTTTCCACTGTTTCAATCCTCTCTCTGCCGCCATTATTTATTTCACAATCTAATCACAAGTCTAATCACTTAAGTCTAGATTTTACTCATCTGGGTACAACTCCCTGCCTTCTGCTCAATCATGTGAATGATTGCTCAACAGAAAAATTAACAAAGACAAGTCATAGCTAGTATTGGTTTACAAGCAGGTTTAGCCATGCCCCATATACATAACCATGCACACTCACACGCAATACGCAAGTTGCGGATTAAATCACAAGGTTAACTGATCACACTGGTTAAACTGTACATTGTGCAGGGTGACCTAGGACACTCACCTGATGTTTGTTCATTTCAGCCTCATGGAGGTCTGCACGCATTGCCTTTAAGGTGGCTTCACACTTTGACAGCTTTTCTTTCACCTTGCTCAGCTACAACATGCACAAGTAAATGCACACATCTTTGATCACATGTACATTTTTCTGCTTTTTCACATGTGCATGCATGCAAACATACACAATGTGCATATGTGGAGTTGCTGTTTCCCCTTACTGGAATCACATAAGATACCACAAAGCTCAAAAGGTTCATGAGTGACTTTGGTTGGAGTAAACAAATTCGTCAGTGTCATGAAATTAGAAAACTAAGCAAGGTCAAGACACTTTTTAACTTTGCGTTAAGTATGAAAAAATCTGAATGAGCCATGTGCTAAATGTGGAAATAAAGCAATAATATGTTATCCATAGTATTGTAAAAGGTCTTTGTGCTAGACATGTTAGTTGACGAAGTACAAAACTACATTTTTACAACAAGTGATGAGCCACCTAAACCACTTGATCAGTACTTTGCATCACTGGCTCTCATTAAGCTCATAGTTAAATCTTCTTAGGAGATTCACATGTGTCAGAAGGTGTAGGCATGCATGGGTGTTGAGTGTTTTATATGTCTGCCCGTTATGTTGTGTAAATATATGCTCATATTATGTTTTTATGTGTGGTTGTGATTGTGAGCAAAAGAACAATTTCTTTCTTGGACTTCCTCAGACAAAGTTTGATTTGATTATAATAGACACATCTAGTGAATGTGTATGTGACCAATATTTTGACCGTCCAACCTACAAAAAAGAAAATGTTGAAGGCATTGAGTCTGTACTCTTTGAGTACCTGCATAGAGTTAGTGTCGATGCTCTTCAGTAACTACAAGCAGATTATGATTGCATTGTGACAATACTGTGACTTTTAGTAAGTTGTTGCAATTAGCCAGAAATAAATGTCACTTTATCTTGATCATTCTGCAGAATATAGGCCACAAATTTTTCACTTGTGAAAATAGCTTTTAAATACTAAAACAGCATGCTGCCAACACTCGCTTGGCCATTCAGTCCTGATCGCTTTTACTTCAAGTAAGGGCAAGTAATGTTGCCCACATCAAACTTTATGAGCTTCATGCAGACCAGTCAGGGTCTGAATATCAAGAGTTTTGACATGGTGAGGCCATGAGATCACATCCCATTGTGTTATGCTGCAGTTTCAATATCAGGTACCTGTGCTGCCGAAATATAGCCAAGGCTTCTCCTTACCTCTTTTTCTTTCTTGTGGACCTCATTGACCAGACCCTGGATGGTAAGATCACGGCGCCTACTGTATTCTCGCTCTTGTTCCATGGCCTCTGCCAGTTCATCAGCCCTGCTGCTAGCCTCCTTTAAGTTCTTGTCTTTTGCTCGCATCTCAGTCTCCAGCTCCTGTAAAGCAGCAGACTTTGGAACTTATAAGGGGCACCCAAGTGCTAACGGCAAATTGCATCACTGTAATATGACAAACATACACTTACCTTGCATACGCATGACATATTGCGCGCACACACACAACACAACGCTCAACGAGCCCCCACAGATGATGATGAGGATGAAGGGATTTGTAGGTGAATCGAATCGAAGAGGCACAAGTTCAAAGGAATGTCACTGACAGAGTTATAAAGATGGCAGATGAAGACTGATGTTTTCCCACTCACTTGGCCATTTTGACAGTAACTGCTTTTCTTATATATGACGTCTTTTTCTGCTTCAAGTGGCGTGGAACAAATGATGCACACAAAACACCATTCGTACACAAACAATACATGACCTACCACAACTCATTACAATCATTGAGTTCTTTTAAGGCATCCAACAAATTGCTAAAAATAAATGTATCATTGTGTTCTCTGCATGCAAAGAATCATTTTCATTCATTTGTCAAACAAATCTTAATACATACATTAGTAAGGACAAAAGGCAGAAAACAAAACAGGATAATTAAAACATATGACAATGTATAAATTAGGAACTGACACTGAACATGCTGTTAAACCTCTTTATTCAAGCTCAAAACTTTCCACAACGATGAGACTGAAATGGCCTCCAATATGAATAAGTTGTACACTTTAACCAGCAAGATGTGTGCTGTCTGCTCATGTGCAAGGCTCTATCTATCCCAGCTGATTTCAAACACGATAAAATGCTCCACTCACTTCTATTCTGCTGTCCCTGTTAGTCAGAATTTCCTGCAGCTCCATTATCTTTGCCTCCAACTGATGTAGCTTCTCTTGCTGATCCTGCACCTGGTCCTGCCAGGTACATAAAGAATGTATTTCAGTCTGTTTATTTTGCACAGAGTTGCTTCATTATTCAATGTTAAACTTGTAGCTTACATGTACACACATACTTGCAAATGCATTAACCATTAAAGCACTGCATATAAGTATTACAAAGAAAATGGCTAGTAACTGAAGACTATGAAGATGACAGCAGGTAATTTTTGTTTTTATTATTGCTGCTCTCAGGTAAACTTTAGACCATTTTTTTTTTTGGAAAGGAGAAAGCTTCAAGTTTAAAAAAAACAACTTAATAATATAGAACTCGCACTTCCTCAAAACAAATAAAGTTCATATTTTGAATTTATGATGTCACATGAATTCTACAAATACTCTTTGTAAGATCAATCATTTATAATATTAAACAATGGTAACAGAAGCATCACTACTTTTCACTGTTTTGTAAACCCGCAAGATCAATAAAACTTGAAATAAATTTAAATAAAAATGCACACAGAATGAAAGAAAAAAACAAACAAATAATCATTCATTTTGTCAGTTCTCTCTTGGTTTGCACTGCCATAATTTCATATGCCAATCACAAATCATCTCCCAGAAATATAAACAAAAGCATCATTGTTGTATTGCAATAGGAAACATGCACAAGACAATGCAGTTGATCAACTAACATGTACCATTAAATTGTTGATTCTTTCTGTATGCTGCTTTCGCAGTTTCTGCACAAGTTTTACCTTCATTCTTTGATCCAAAATATTAAAGCAATAAAATTCAAAATAATAAAATAAACTGCCTTTAAAAAAGAAAGGACTCTGATGTTCTGTAGAAGCAAAAGAAATCTGTTCTACAGTTGTTAAAATAATTAAGCACGTCATGCATCCTGCATTAAATTATAATACATTATTCTACTTGAATATCTTTTAACCATCATGGAATTTCACAACTCTGGAGTTAAAAATCCTATTGTTCTCACATTCAAAGTGCACATAAAATGTGAACATGCAAAAACTTAAGATGAAATGGGGGAAACTTTTGCTGCAGACTTTAAATGCAAAGAAGATATGGCAAGTGTTCATCTCTTCTGTGTCACAGTCATGGCTTTGGTGGACTCACAGTTATGTACAACACTAGAAATTAAAGGCAACAAACCTCTAGGTGACGTGATGCCAGGAAAGAATGGCCATCAATCTGTGACTGGTCTCTAAGGGCTGAAGACAGTTGCTGCATGCAAAGTTGTAACAAGTGTAAAGGTTGGATTCAAGGAACATGCAAGTACATCTTAATATCATGCGTCTCATGCAGTGATATAAAAAACTCACTTAAACCAAGCCTCAGTGGAAATAATATGAAATTTTTGACATATATTTCACTCTCATAATATGCACACAGAGTACTACAAAAACCACAACAACTTATCAGGCACAAAAGTATAACTCTCCTATTTATCCTGACCTCCACATCACGGTCTTTGCGCTGCACAGCCTTTTCTGCTTGCTCTGCACGAGCTAAGGCCTGTTGTTTCTCCTCTTCAGCTTCCTTCAAAGCCATTTTGAGAGAAACAAATGCCTGTTCTCTTTCTTCCAACTCACTCTGAAGGTCTGCCACATCTCTGTATATGTATACAAAAAAGTGATCAGTAACAAATATAAGCAGCTAAATTTTCTCTGAAGTGCCATATCATATACGGATATTACAACAACAACTGAATTATTTGTAAAGAACCCTTACCAGAGAGGCTAACTTTCTGACTTCATGGGAGTGGGTTGAACTTTTCATGTCATATTTATTCCAGAAATTGTGAATGCATATGTTTATGTCCCATTTGTATACTCAAGGAATAATGATGAATGAACCATAGCATGCAATTTGTTCAGCTGACATATGACTACTGACTGCAATTTGCTTCTCTGGCATGTAATGTTATGATGTCCCGGAAATAAAATGTTACATTATTTTTTAAAAAAAGCACTGAAGTATTTTTTTTAAAACTACGGCTACCATCAATCAGTTTAATTGTATTCACACTACTGGCTTTCGTCCAAAACAAAGCTAACTGGTTTTAAAGAGATTTTATTGCTGGCACAAAAAAAATTTTTTAAAAGTGTCATGATTCCTAGCGTCCACTTTTCATTCAATTTAAATGAGTCTAGAGCATTTGATTTTTCTTCTCCCTACCTTTAATATACCTACATATATGCATTACCTTTCTTTAAGTTGTACTGCATCCTCAAGTTTCTGTAGAAAGCAAACATGGAAAAAAATATTACTTTAATCTACTGGAAAATGCTTCACCATTGTATGTGTCTATTGTTCAAATGCATTTGAAAAAGTAATAATAATGATAAATGTCATGCCACCACTACCGTTCTAAATATTCAGTCACTTTTGCCTGTACTGAATGAACAACAAATATTTCAAAGGTATCCTTGATTTAGGATAATGTGCATCCTATTTCCTTCCTTGACTACCCATAGCACATACTATCTTTTGCAAATACTTTAAACTAGGTTATCAATTTGATCTCTGTCCTCTGACTACTCTTTTCACACATAGCCCATTGTCTGTTTGTACCCAGGACTATAGTTCTAGTACTCTCACACCTGAATCTTTTGAATTCTTTTATGGAAATACCCATTTAACGTCAACTGGAAACACTGAAGACCTGTGCCTACTCCCCAAAGGACTTCAATTTCAATATTTCTGCAGTCTTTGCATCACAAGATGAACTAGCTAACCTTCTCTTGACGCTGTTTAAAACAGTGTTACCTGGTAAATAAATCCTTAATTGCCAGCAAGCTCTACTCACTTTTGATTTGAACAGCTCTTGTTGCACCTGCCTTTCTAAGTCTGACAACTTAATCTCCAAGTCATTCATATGCTTATTTGCATTTTCTGCTTCTTCTCGAGATCTTTCAGCTTCCTGTACAGAAGAAAATGCATGTGCAAGTGCACAAAAAAGCACACACATATATATATATGCAGAATGTATCTGTTAACAATTCCTGCTATATTCTACTTTCTTGAAAATATTTATCATTACTGGTCTGCACACACAGTGCAATCTACCTTAGTCATGCTGTTGTGCGTTATAAGAAACCACTATTATTGTTAAGAAATATCCATGCTGTAAACCCAAGACTGTATGTTTAAAAAAGCAGCCAAACAAATTATAACAAATTACACAGTTAAGACCTTTGGTCATTCTACTAAACAATCTAGCAATGAAAGAAAAGCTTTAAAGTACTGTCTGAACTGATACATAAAGATTCTGATAGCACACATCTAGGAAACTCAAAACAAACCCTAAAAGACTTAAAGACACAGATACAGATGAACTCACACATACACACGCAGGCAGGAAGTAAGCATGTGACTAACAACAGCCCAAACCCTCCCTCTGCAATGTCTCATACCTGAATGGCTTGCTGCAGGTCCGACTTGAGATTTTCTGTGTATTTCTTGTGCTGAGCCTCCAAGTTCTGGCGCATGGTCTCAAGGTCACTTTGCTGGCCAGATGTCAGGGCTTCCATAGCTTGACTGCAATAGGTCAATGAACAGCACAACTGTCATCTCAGACACCACACCAACTAATCAGTTAGCAAGGCTTACAGCATTCCTGGAAGTCTCTATCTTCTTTTTTGCTTTATCAGAGAACCATATCGACTTACCAAACACAATATTTCATCCTCATCGTGAGTTAAAAAACAAACAAACAAAACTAAGTGAATACTGAAAATACTTTAAGTGAATATGTAAAGAGAGCTACAGTCTCAGATATGCATCATGGCTTTTATCACGTTACCTGGCCTTACGCAGAAGCTCCTGCTTGTCTGCAAGTTCCTGTTTCAGGCTCTGAACAGCAACTTTTAGTTCTATATTCTGAAAAAAATATTACCACATGCAAGAGCACATAACAGCCTTGGTTACAATATGAAGCCAAAAAAGCAGATGTCACTGGATATGAAATATTTTGAAAGGATAAATTTTACCCTGATCGTCTTAAGAGTATCACCTCCATTGACATCCATGAACAAGGGTGTACACAGACAACTGGTTCTGGTTCACACTGTTTGTTTTAAGAGTTAAAGTATCGATGAAAACTAAAAGAATGCATTATTAATGCTAAAAAAGAAAGCCAACTTACAGTTTTAAACGTATCTTCTGTACTACCAAACTTCTGTTCCATGCGTTCCTCCAAGAAGTAAATGCGAAGTTTTAAGCTGAAATTCTCTTTCTTGAGTTCTGCGATTTGCTACTCACACACACACACAACCAGGCAAGTAGAAACATTAAATCTTCAAAGAAAACTAAAAAATATTCAAGTATAGAAAAGTATCATGATTTTTGAATTTTCCCCCAACATCTTTGAAGGCACGATCATACGACTAGGCTATTATTGTATCAAACATATTTTTGTAGATGCACCTCTCACTTTCAGAGTAAAAGAGGTAATGCAAAAAGCCAATTTGTTTTTATTTAAATCTGTATGTATATAAGAGAGTGAGAGAGCCCTTACTTTGCCCTCTTCTATTTTTGGCAAAAGAACACCCAAGCATTTACTAGAAAACAATTTAAAAGCTCTTGGTGTATTCTATTGGCATAATTTTAATATCACCACCAGAAAGTTTAATATGCACACACACACTTAACTATAATCAAAAGTTATCTAGCTGAGATCTGTATTTTGCATGTGGCATTTTGGGCAGATAACATTACTCACCTGATCATACTCCTTCATGGTTCGACCACGTACAGGGGACATTCGCCCGCTGCTAGTTTTAGCCAACACTAAAGACATAATGGAACTTATATTTTATAAATATTTCTAATAATAATGATCACCATCATCACTTATATAGTACATGTCTTTACATGGCGGTGACCTCAATGCAGTTGAACAAAAGAGCAGTATAAAAAACAAATACGGTGGTACAGGTTGCAAACAATAACAAAAATAGGGGCAATGGGTAGGATAGGGAGGAAAAAAAAAGATCACCAGTAGGTAGTATTTGTTATAAGTTCAAAAAGAATAGTTCTATTGGCAGAAAGCTTTCAAATAAATATATTGCTATTTTGTAAATGTTACCTCATAAAATTCACCAAAAGATAATTGCAAGAACCGGCACATAAAATATAAAAGCAACTAAATCTATGTCTCTTACAGATTAAATAAGCACTACAAACTATATGAAAGCAAACATTTTTCTTGAAATGTTAACAACATGATAACACAACCTATATATATTTTTTACATATTTTAAAAATTTAAGTCACCCTGGACAACTTACAGCAAATGCCATTTTTAAACAAAGGGCTTCATTTGTAACAATGATAACATAGATTACTGTACTTGGCACAAGTCCTGGACTAGCAGATGCTGCTCTAGACGGTGGATGGTCTCCAATACTGCCATCAATAGTGACGTCGGGCAGATCCAGCGGATTGGTACTGAACACAAAAGTTTATATTCAGTAGGAACAACTCCTCCACCAGATCATTCTTTGTTAATACAATTGCCAGTATTTATTTTTTCTAAATCATGCAAAATGACCCAATAGACAAATGGTTTTGTGCAGGCAGTACAGCAACCTGTAAACTCCTATCATTTAACAGCCTTTCCTTGTATGGATTGTAAAGGGCCTTGAGTCTGGCAGATGTTCGAGAAACATGCTAAACAAATGCATTCATTATTATTATCAAATGGTGTTCCACGGTATCCTCTATCCTTTAAATAAAATTTTCATTCTGCAAAGCAAGAAAGTAAAAAGAGTAATCTTAGTGGTAAAGAGTCCCATAGCTATGAGACATAAGGGGTGGTGAATGTATGATGTTCACTACATCTGGAGAATGGCACATGGAAGTGGGAATCCAGCCCTATACTTTCACTGACTTTATCTTCCCTAATAAATCAAGTACCCCTTTCTGCTGCATAGAAGCTAGGTGTCTGTATGGAATTTTCCAGCAACATGCATAAGAAGGCATTGAATTCAGCTAATTTCTATTCTACAGACAAGCAAGCAAACTACCATGCTTCAGAGCATTCATTAATAAGCAATCTTTATAGCAAAATTTTTTTAAATGCAAGATTAAGATAATATGTTTATATTTTAATAACAGAATTCTGTTAGTTGCAGCATAGATGCAAAACACACACACACAAAGGTTTTGTGATGAGAAATCAATGTTAATGCTTGGCTAAAACTAATAGCAACAACAAAAATGTTCCAAGGTGAGCTGTAACAAGGTGCAGGTGTCACACTTGACTTAGCACTTGTCCTGGCAGAAAGTCAAGATAATATGTTTGCCATCTGTTTCCAACAAATTTTGTACAGTCATATAGAAAGATGCCATGAGTAATCTCAAAAACAAACTACTATAGCCTGCGCGTGAAATATATAAAAAAAAATAATAATTAAAAAAAAAAAACAAACAAACAAACAAACAAAAAACCAACCTAAAAACACTGAGAATAAAAACCACTATAGAAATGTATATCTAATATATCAAAGTTGCATTTAGAGGTTTGCACAAATAGTATATGAATATCTGACCAGTTTCTATTTTTCATCATTCTATCTCTACATTTAACTTTTATGCATGTGCACACAACTAAACTTGCATGCCAAACAAGTTGAAACAGTTCAAGTTGTAAACAAACGGATTTTACCACTGACAATGATGGCTAAAAACTAAATTAACTGTTAAGTATCGTAGACCTCTGTGAGCTTAACCAACCAGTAATAAATGAGTGACATTTATTCACATTGTATAAAAGACAGATGTAGCAGCCTAGGGTAACCCAATTCTCCAGCTCCACTGGGGGTAATGGTAAGTCTCTTCTAAACAGCTCAACCATGACCAGAGATTACTGTGGATTTGCTTACATCAGCCTTTGTTTTTCAACAAAGCATAGTGCCCCTGTTGGGGGTCTGAAAAATCTTTAGCCTCTAGTACTCATATCCTCATTCAATGACTCGATCAATATTTTGCTTTGAGGGACCTAAGGAACTGATATAACAAAAGAAACAGCTTTAGGTAATGGAAGGTAGACTAAATCGCTCCTTTGGTGGCAACAAAATTATTTATTATTATTTATAAATAATATATAATTATTATTAATTTTATGAGAAATTTTTTAAATCATGTTAAAGAACATACCAAAAAATCTAAGTGAATAAAAGGGATATTTTTTTCCTTGTTATTACATGAACATTTACATCTAAGAAACCTCAGAGACACATAGTTATGCCACTCCACCAAAGACTTACAGTTGAGCTTCCATAAAAAAATTGTACTCTCAACTACTTTTTAAAGCAAAACTTTATATGCTTACTGAAGATTTCATGCAATGGCAAGAATAAAGACCGAATATCTACTGATGGCATTATTTAACATTAGTGGTCACACAATAATCTTATTGTTTTAAGGATCAATCTACCTTCATTATTAATATGTCTGTATATTTTTATTTTTTGTAAAGCACTTTGATCCTGCCTTTGATGGTGGAGTAAAGTGCAATATAAATTAACTTTATTATTATTATATGGGGGGTGTACTTAAAATATGCCACAAATGACAGCGCCTGCAAAAAAAATGCCGCATGGAGAATAACGAACGCGGAAAACTTTGAAACTAGGAGGGATTGCGTGGGATGATAATATGCAGACAATACAGACTACACATATTCCACCCGAAATACCTGCAATATTTATATGGTTTCTCATACTGTTTATGCTCATGCTTGCTCACACACAATCAAGCCGTAATAGCCAGTGTCAAGTTACGAACACCAGCAACAAAACAGACTATGTACTGTTCTTTCCATTCGACGCCACACAGCAAGTGATGACGTCTTTCAAAAATTTATCTTCTCTTTCTCGATGTCGCTAATCATTTACTGATAAAATTGCCACAAATGAAGTACTGAGTATTTACTGGCATCAGTAACTTATGCTCAAACGCTATATGAACATAATACAAATTGCGACAGAAACTTCCATTTTTAAATCCCTTCGCCTTTGTACTGTCTCGTTCATGCCCTTTTCGATGCCCTATTCAATTTTTATTACAAAGTTTGTACAAAACATGCTACGATTGCAGTTAGACTACAATCCGTAAAACTCTGTCATTCACTGTACAGGTTTGAATTTACCGCTTCAGAACTGTCGCACGATGATTAAAATTTCTTTTAACTTTTAAATCAAAATTTTAAAAGAAATACAAACAAAAGCCATGGTCAACGTCTGATCTCAAGCGAACTGTCTGGTAACTACAAAGTGCATCATTCAAAACCTCACCTGCCATTAAAGTCTAGTGGCAAAGTGGGATCGAAACCCCTTGTGAGCTCCATGATATCCGCTTGCGACAGGTAACACACTACCTGTTCAGTCAAATGTTATCACTCGCCCGTGTCAACAAGTCTTTCGTACGATTCTCCATACTTAGAATCGGGTCGAATTCAAGGCGCATGCGCAGCCTCGCGAAGTGTTTTCGGCAATCTTCGGCCCTCGTCGGAAATGTGCCTGGCATCACCACCAGCGGATTGAATCATGGTCAACAGGTCATGTTTACCACTGACGGGTCATTTCCGCCAATTGCCTTGAGCCCTGAATTGCCATCTCATAGCGCGCACTGAACAGTGTTGGTTTATTCGGATGTTTAAACTTTGCGAATTGCGATACTGATCTAAGCATTTTTTTTGTTGTTGTTGTTGTTGCTAACCATCGTTAAATTCTGGTTAACTATAATCTAGTTTTAGCGATGGACGAAGGTAAAATGGCTCAGTTGCGCGCACAGATGGAAAGATTACGCACTTTCATCGCTACAAAAAAATTCTGGGTTGGTGCGAATAGAAGTGAGAATACCATAAGCGGCATAAGGCATCAAGCAAAGCACTATGTGCTGGAAGGCAGGTATTCTATTTATGATCTAATCTGTCACAATTATAGAATACGAAATATTATTACATGTCAGTTCTTAATGAACCAAGCATAGGAAGTCTAATATATTTCATCATTGCTTTTTCATTGCATGACATCAAATGTTACTGACACAGTGGTATTAGGATCCCTTGCACATTGTTGGGGAGAGACAAAAACTTAATTTAATCAGATAAATTTCTTAGGACATAAGTTACATGTACTATTGGCAATGAAACACAGTTTTTAAAAACTTTTCCTATGCATTGTGAGCAGAAAACCATTTCATTGTTATAATTTGTGTGTATTACTTTCATCCAACAGATAAACGTCTTCCTATAAAGTATTTTGTGTCTGTCTTGTAGGCGACAATATATTCTTCATTGACAAAAAGGACAAAATGTAATCGTTCTGTCATTTATTACCTAATATGTTGGATGTTTTCTTTGAAACTCTTGAAAGGATGTAAAGTCTCCTGTTGCTCCAACCTACCCTGGATAAGACGGTTGATGAGACTGTCAAAAAAAGTGAACACAAAAAGTTTCAGGAGTAGTACACTTGTGAAGTGTTGTCTTTTTCCTTTCTTTTCTTTGTGTTTCCCAGTTGAATGATTTGCTGCATAAGCACTTCTAATTGTTTGTGGGTTATAGCATGTTGCTTATGCAGTGCTGAATTTCCAGTGTGGGTTGCCATACACTATAATATTATGACCACACACACACATGTGGATGTAAATAAATTTTCTTTTTTGTTTTCATTAATACAATAGTGTAAGTGGTGTATGTACTTCTCCTACATTTATGTCAGACAATTTCCTTATGTGATGTGGGTATGGTTTTGTTAACATAGTGGTTCATTGTTTCAGATGGATCTTCTGTTTGCATAGGACTGCGCTGTGTACATGGATTTATTTGGCAATTTAAGCACAATGTGATGTGTGAGTTTGTTCAATAAAGAAATGGAATTGAAATGCTGTTTTTTGTATCATGTACAAGTGTAGCACAGAGTGCAATAATTTACCAATGAGTGTTGAATGTTCATTCCCCATTAGTATGCAATACATTAATAATTTATGTCTGCATGTGTTGGATTGTATGTAATAAAATGCCCCAATGCAAATGAGACATCACGCCTCAACGCACTGATTACAAGACCGTGATTACTATTTCCACATAATACTATGCTATCTTATCAGTTGAAATAAAACCTAACTTAGTAAAAGTGCTCCACAAACTGACCGTAAACGACAAAAACATTTCAATTGGTATAATATGAAAGGTGTATATTCATGAATTTAAAAATTGCACACATGGTCCAATGTAATGATAAATTACAACAAAGAAGATTTTCCACATAAAAAGGGCAAGAAACCATTGACTTATAATTATAATAAAATCCTTTGCAGTGGACAGTCATGTTTGAAAGTAATGTGCACATGCAATAAAAGCCTTAGTACAAGAGTACCTTGCAAATGCATGTTTCCCCAAGTCATTCACACCTAGGATCTTGATGACAATGCAAATCTTTAGCTCAAAGCACAGAGCTTTAACCAAACCTACATGCAGACAGCTTATATATATAAAAATCCCAACTAATTTTTTGTAGCACTCATTCTTTCCTTCCTCCAGCCCCATACCTGCATATGTAACAAAAGCATACTCAAACAGGATAAACACACCTTTGCTCTCTCTCTCTTCCTGTCACATACATTCTGTATTCTTTACTATTTATTCACCCTCCAAGGGGTACACACTCCCATCCATTGCAATGTACAATATCTCACATATACATTTTATTCATTTATCTGGTTCACCATCCTTAGTAATATCTTCACAACTTTCGCTAATATGCTGAGGGTCTTTTGCTTTCTTTAAAGTTAATAATGGCTGGAATTTATAAGCATTTGGATTGTGAATATAGTAGTGTGGTAAATCATTTTTACACTGGTCATCAAATTTTTTACAGTTAAATAGAGTATTAATAACAACAATAGTCACTGCACACTGGGACTATGTAACACTGAGGAGCTATGCACTGATATGAACAATCTGAATAGCCATATGTTCTTTATGTTTGCAGCTACACCCATCTCAATATGAAGCATAAGGGTTCATAATTATATGGTATTAACATTTTTTTTTGCGAGGGTGCCTGCATGTGTACATGAAAGGGGATGGTGTGTGTATGTGTGTGTGCTTATATATACATATGTAAACGTAAGGCAAATATTCATTTCCAAGTGTAGGTGTTGTAAGTGTCCATTTTAAGTGCATGTGCAAACAACAAATTTTTCATGGACATTCACCTTATACATTAAGGACAACTAAGATTTATTGAGTAATAATGAATGTACACTGGTACAGTGCTTTACCCACAACTCTAGGGTCATAATCTGGGTACTAAGTCACTTATATAACAGCATGAACAGTAGAAGTTAAATGAAAACAATGAAACCTGTGTGTATTTTACAGAAACGTGTGGCAAAACCCTTGATGTTTCTTAATTCTCATTTGACTTAATGTGATGATGTATCACATGAGCGAGGGGGCCCGGGTTTATTCTATGTGCAGTTGTTTGGCTGGCAATCAATTTTGTGTGGGTTGGAAGCAATCAGAGAAGTACAGTACTGTCGTACATGATACAAAACATAAATTTACAATTTAAACTAACAGCATATCTATTCCTCATTGTGAAATCAGCTCAATTGTCATTTGCTGGTAGAAAAAAATGCAGCAGTTGACATCATTTGCATTTTACACTGTTTACCATATTGTGATATCCCTCTTTCTGCTCCACTGTACTATATTGCAAATTTTGTGCACCCAATTTTTTGAAATTAGCTCCCATCTCTGGAGATCTCCACTGAAAAAGAAAATCGTGGTGATCACACTGTGCATGAAAACACTAAATATTTATTCGTGATATGCTAAAGCATTACTTATGGACTGACTGATGCATAAATCTTAATATTGACATCAACATAAGAAGAAAAACAATTCTGTGTAATGCGGAAATAAAGAATGAAACCTAAGTAGTCAAAACGACTGAATCACTTTGCTTGATTCAGTCACGGACTTCTTTATACGATCGGTCGTTCAGCATCGCTAAACGTCAATAGCACATTACACGTTTCGTTCACATGAATTAAAAATAAATTAAGCCTGTGTGCACTATATTAATTAGCACGCTACAATACTATATAACGCCATATATATATATACTATAATACAATCCTAGAAAAACAAATAACAGACGGAACACTACGAAGAAACCGACTAAGCGACGAGTACAAAATAAACCGGGGACACAAGTTCGTGATGATACCTAAAAAAATAGCAGACGAACAGTTACAAAGAAACCGATCGACTAAGCCACGAATAAAAATTAAAATGTAACTTACCTTCTTATTTTTGTAGGGCTGATTTGTTATTGAGCTGCATCACAACTCGATCCGCGAGTCTACCACACTTGACAATGTTGTTAAATTCAAGTGTCCATCCTCCAGTGACGCGACTTGTTGTATGCAAACACAGTTCTGCTTAAACCTGCAACATAAACAGAAACACGTCTTGAAAACTTGCAAAGCTTAGGAAGTCGAGATGCTAGTGAATGACACATTTGGTATGACACTCGATTTTATAGTATTATAAGTTACAAAAAAAAACAAAAACAAAATTCAACGTTTTCAGATAATGGATTACGAAAATTATCTACAATATCAGCGTCAGGTGCTGAATTGTAGAATACGTCTGGTATGCGATGTTTTTATTATAATCAGTCTGCCATTTTACAAATTTAGTAGTGAGAGAATTGTTTCCCATGTACGAACATTACTGAGAAACAAGAGTTGTTTCCATTTAACACTGGACACGTAAGGAGAAATATTATTTTAAAAAGTAAATGTTTTCATTAAAGTAAACAAAACTGTTACACAAAATACGGTACAATGTAATAAATAACATCCGCAGCTAGAAAATATAAACAAAGTTGTATATATGCAGAAATTTTAAAGTAAAAAGTATTTAAATAGTATGTTGTGTTACCAAACCTGAATAGTACGTAAAGCTAAATGCAAGTGTTTCCGTGTTTCCGAACGGCATTTCATCGCTTGTCTGTGGTGACAAGTCGCTTTTTTTATGCCATGAGTGAAACTCAGTCGTCGTTATTATCAGCGTAATATCTGATACGTCCCCCACATGTGGGACTTCGATATTACACTGATTTAGAGAACATGACGGAGGGTTAGGGACTTGCTCCACCTCTGCCAAGGGTCGGCCTGGTGATGAACCTCCAGGATTGGCCCACTCCCCTCCAGGGGAGAAAAATTAACCAAAATCAGTAATAAAGTTATAAAAATATGCGAGTTTTTACATATTTCCTTTCAAGTCGTTTTTATAAATTGCATTTCTTTTTATCACTGCGTTATTTCATTTCCACCCGCTTCTCTGCTCAGTCTCCGACGAATGTCCGTTGAAACACACGACGGACAGATTGAATTATAAAGTAACAATACTAATATGTAAATAAATAATGTGAGATATGACTATCCAGAAAAAGTTGACATGACTGTGTTTGAATAAATGAGAATTTTTGTACTTGAACAAAGTAAACTTTTGGACATTAAAAAATCAGACATCAACTAAAAATAAACCCAAATACTTCCTTTGGAGCGAAAAAATAATATAAAACCTAGTCTTATTTTCGGGGAAACGTGGTAATTACACCTTTAGATCAATCCTCTAGCCACCAGGACATCAGAAAAGCTGTAAGAAGTCATGCACACTTTTTTTTCTTGCCATTTGGTGTGGGGCCAGTCGTGCTGACATCTTGTGATAACAGACCACGTGACAATATGGCCTTCACCACCAAGGAAAGTAGCTGAAGGATCAGGATCATCTTATCAATGGGATCACCGACCGCCAATCAGCATTGAGTAGGTCGTCAGATAACCGCTGGCTGGGGTTCTGACTGACGATGACGTGATGTCTACCTCTTCCGGATACACTTTCAGTTTACTGTGTGCACGATATGTCGATAACGAGACCCGAGACCCGAGACTAGTGACAGCAACTCACGCTCACAGCAAACACTGAATCTCTGAGCCCACATTCCTACATCCACCAAAAACAAAAACAACAACAACAAAACCAGGTGACTATGCAGTTTATTAAATGTCATTAATCACTGCAACACTCAACAGTCTCTTGCGACACGGAGGGCCCTGTAATGCTCCTCCGCTGGAATCGTGCAGGCGAGCAGATCAGCTCTTCCATCTTTCTCGCCGCTCATCGATGGCCTTTCATCGGCGCAGATCCCCAAAGTCTCACTTCCCTATAGGGGCCGTTCAAACACCCAACGCCCTTGCAGGCTGGGGAGATTCGAGATGTTCAACGTCAAGAGTAAGCTGACAGGTGGAACCAACAGGGTACATGTCACACCTTGCCCGATCCAAGACGAGAACTGAATGACAGTATACCCGATTCGTAGTATTCAGTTCAGTTCAGTCCCATGCCCGATCCGGGCGTAGGGGGGGACCTTCCGGCAGCAGCAACAGACATCTTTTCTGTTGTGCGTCCATGAGTCCTTTCAGTGGGCTTTGGCGAACTTGGCGGCGCCCATCTCCTCTCCAAGTATTTGTATTGACGTGCATAAGAACACGTCAGCCCCTCACAGCGTTTGGCCCGCCAGCAGAAGCGGTTAACGGGGTGTAGCCAGGTTAAGGACCTGGAGCCAGCTGTGAGAGTTGAGTGCCATGTGAGTGCTCCCGTCTGTCCCAAGGGACACTGCTGCCGCAGGCGCAGGGGTCAACAGATGCGCATGCGCAGACAAGGCAATTTGTGGGCTTGATATTCCGTGAGATGAGAATGTGTCCGAGCTGAGGAATTGCCCATGTGTTAGGACAGAATATGTCTTGAATTTAACAACACGAATAAAAATTAAAATGTAACTTACCTTAATATTTTTGTAGGGCTGATTTGTTATTGAGCTGCATCACAACAGGTCCTCGATCCGCGAGTCTACCACACTTGACAATGTTGTTAAATTCAAGACATATTCTGTCCTAACACATGGGCAATTCCTCAGCTCGGACACATTCTCATCTCACGGAATATCAAGCCCACAAATTGCCTTGTCTGCGCATGCGCATCTGTTGACCCCTGCGCCTGCGGCAGCAGTGTCCCTTGGGACAGACGGGAGCACTCACATGGCACTCAACTCTCACAGCTGGCTCCAGGTCCTTAACCTGGCTACACCCCGTTAACCACTTCTGCTGGCGGGCCAAACGCTGTGAGGGGCTGACGTGTTCTTATGCACGTCAATACAAATACTTGGAGAGGAGATGGGCGCCGCCAAGTTCGCCAAAGCCCACTGAAAGGACTCATGGACGCACAACAGAAAAGATGTCTGTTGCTGCTGCCGGAAGGTCCCCCCTACGCCCGGATCGGGCATGGGACTGAACTGAACTGAATACTACGAATCGGGTATACTGTCATTCAGTTCTCGTCTTGGATCGGGCAAGGTGTGACATGTACCCTGTTGGTTCCACCTGTCAGCTTACTCTTGACGTTGAACATCTCGAATCTCTGCGCCGATGAAAGGCCATCGATGAGCGGCGAGAAAGATGGAAGAGCTGATCTGCTCGCCTGCACGATTCCAGCGGAGGAGCATTACAGGGCCCTCCGTGTCGCAAGAGACTGTTGAGTGTTGCAGTCAGGGCCGTGCTTAGGGGCAGGCGGACGAGGCATCTGCCTAGGGCCCCGCGCTTCAAGGGGCCCCGCGCTTTTGATTGATATGGTAACTAGGCCTATGGAAGTGTAGTCAGCCGTATCACATTCTCGCTGGACGCGCTTGGAGACAGAAGGCTGCTGGACACCGAGGATTTATCGCGCATGAACGTTCGTGCATTGAGCTATTGCTGGATTTATGTGCCACTAGGCACTGTGCTGTCAATGATAAAAGACGAGATATCCCTGAGGAAAAAAGTGACTTGAGATCCCAACTAAAACCGTGTGATCGTGGCGTGAGGGCCCCGCACATGCCCTTTGCCTCGGGCCCCGCGGGGGCTAAGAACGGGCCTGGTTGCAGTGATTAATGACATTTAATAAACTGCATAGTCACCTGGTTTTGTTGTTGTTGTTTTTGTTTTTGGTGGATGTAGGAATGTGGGCTCAGAGATTCAGTGTTTGCTGTGAGCGTGAGTTGCTGTCACTAGTCTCGGGTCTCGGGTCTCGTTATCGACATATCGTGCACACAGTAAACTGAAAGTGTATCCGGAAGAGGTAGACATCACGTCATCGTCAGTCAGAACCCCAGCCAGCGGTTATCTGACGACCTACTCAATGCTGATTGGCGGTCGGTGATCCCATTGATAAGATGATCCTGATCCTTCAGCTACTTTCCTTGGTGGTGAAGGCCATATTGTCACGTGGTCTGTTATCACAAGATGTCAGCACCGACTGGCCTCACACCAAATGGCAAGAAAAAAAAGTGTGCATGACTTCTTACAGCTTTTCTGATGTCCTGGTGGCTAGAGGATTGATCTAAAGGTGTAATTACCACGTTTCCCCGAAAATAAGACTAGGTTTTATATTATTTTTTCGCTCCAAAGGAAGTATTTGGGTTTATTTTTAGTTGATGTCTGATTTTTTAATGTCCAAAAGTTTACTTTGTTCAAGTACAAAAATTCTCATTTATTCAAACACAGTCATGTCAACTTTTTCTGGATAGTCATATCTCACATTATTTATTTACATATTAGTATTGTTACTTTATAATTCAATCTGTCCGTCGTGTGTTTCAACGGACATTCGTCGGAGACTGAGCGGAGAAGCGGGTGGAAATGAAATAACGCAGTGATAAAAAGAAATGCAATTTATAAAAACGACTATGTTAAAACTCGCATATTTTTATAACTTTATTTTTGATTTTGGTTAATTTTTCTCCCCTGGAGGGGAGTGGGCCAATCCTGGAGGTTCATCACCAGGCCGACCCTTGGCAGAGGTGGAGCAAGTCCCTAACCCTCCGTCATGTTCTCTAAATCAGTGTAATATCGAAGTCCCACATGTGGGGGACGTATCAGATATTACGCTGAAAATAACGACGCCTAAGCTCCTCTCATGGAAAAAGAAAACGCAACATGTCACCACGGACAAGCGATGAAATGCCGTTCGGAAACACGGAAACACTTGCATTTTGCTTTACGTACTATTCAGGTTTGGTAACACAACATACTATTTAAATACTTGTTACTGTAAAAATTCTGCATATATACAACTTTGTTTATATTTTCTAGCTGCGGATGTTATTTATTACATTGTACCGTATTTTGTGTAACAGTTTTGTTTACCTTAATGAAAACATTTACTTTTTAAAATAATATTTCTCCTTACGTGTCCAGTGTTAAATGGAAACAACTCTTGTTTCTCAGTAATGTTCGTACATGGGAAACAATTCTCTCACTACTAAATTTGTAAAATGGCAGACTGATTATAATAAAAACATCGCATACCAGACGTATTCTACAATTCAGCACCTGACGCTGATATTGTAGATAATTTTCGTAATCCATTATCTGAAAACGTTGAATTTTTTTTTTTTTTTTTTTTTTTTTTTTTAACTTATAATACTATAAAATCGAGTGTCATACCAAATGTGTCATTCACTAGCATCTCGACTTCCTAAGCTTTGCAAGTTTTCAAGACGTGTTTCTGTTTATGTTGCAGGTTTAAGCCGAACTGTGTTTGCATACAACAAGTCGCGTCACTGGAGGATGGACAGTGAGACCGGTACTGCGCAGGATGCCAGTAATCCCGCATATTTGGCTCTATGGCAGATGTAGGCACCGTACAACCCCAAGACTACCTTCATTCACTTCCATCCGCCTACAAATAATTGATCATTTATATAATACTGTATATGCATGGCTATATATAATATGACAAATAATGTATATATTTGTTCTGCACCTTAATTGAAGTATGTGTAAAGCTTTTAACGATAGAACGGTACGTGTCATCAAAGGCATATTTCTCTTGAGGTACCTTTTAACCACATTAAATGATTTGACAGCATACTTCTATCCAGAGCATCATGCAAGATATTGTATTTCTGATATTCGACTATATATGGATCGATCGATCATTAACCCACATATGGATGTTAAAAATATAAATGATGAAAAAACAAAAGCCTTTTTTCATGAGGAGAGCAGAGTTTACCATTCACTGACTGCATGCTGTCTCTGTTCGGGTAGGCGATGCCGATATGTTCATGTTGTTACTTCAACACGTATGCATGTATATAACTTAATTATGGGTTACATAATATGTCTGCTGACATATATATTATATGTCTCTTGATAAGCATATATGTTTCTCGCATCTGTCGTTCTGCTTACTACATGAGCTTCAGCTCCATTCGACATAAATCTGTCCATCTCAACCACGAAAATTAATATATCTGCTCATTTGTTCTGTCTACACTAAACTACTGCAACCCTCTTATAATTATATTTAATTTCTTTGCTGGCTGTCCACAGCATCTCATTGATAAGCTTCAGAAAATCCAGAACTCGACAGCTGCTGATCATTTTCTGGACTTGCAAATGTGAACATGTCACACCGCGGCACGTCTTCACGTTCTTCATTGGTTACCAGTTAAAGCTAGAATACACTACAAACTTTCAACTTTATGCTATGGATTCTTTAAGGCTCCTCGATTCCGCCCCCTCCCCCCCCAACACACACACACACACACACAGACTTAACTGAAATCTTAATTGTCTATCCACAGACCACACTCGATCCTGCCCGAAACTTTCGCTCCTCATTAGACTCCCGCGCATTCTATCCTCCCTCCCACAAAGACGTACTGCAGTGACATATACGCGGATCGACGTCCTCCCTCTGTACGTGCTGCTATAAGCAGTGGAACGTTACTCTCTTCCACATCACATTCGCCAATCGGACTCAAAGGGTACATTCAAGCGTTATTCTCTGAAAACATCTGTTCACAAATCACTATCCCTTTCTTATAATTACGTACTGTTCTTAACTCCCTGGCAATACTGTCTGTTATGCTATAACCATCATATATATATATGTAACGACTCGAGTTACACTGTTTATCGTATCTACATCCCTTCATCCATATACTTTATCCATATACTTAATTCTGTAAACTGTGATTGAATCGAGTGATTCGAGTCCTGTGGTCGAATAGAGTCGATTCGACCATAATTGTCGTAGTCTATATTCTGATGGTCGAACCAAAAAAGGTTCACATCGACCGGCCTCCGACCAATTACCGATTCGACCACAATCGAGTTGATTCAACCATTGCCTGATCCTCGATCTGTACTAATAATAAATAATTGGTATTGACAAACAAGTTAGTTACATTTTTTTTTACACATACAATGAGCAATGAATGTGTCATATTACACTGAATAGTAACTTCTGTACGTATACTGATCGATACTCAAATCGACTGAGGCCAGTGCATGGTCGAATCAACTCGCGGGACTGTGGTCGAATTATGCACTAAGGGTCGTGGTCAAATCACGAACGTGTATAGGGCGAATTGACTTGTGCATGTTCTAATCGACTAAAGGTCGAATCGGTAAATGGTAGAATCGACCGGTGGCCGTATATGCGATTCGAGTGCGTATCTCCACTATCTATATACGTCCTTGGTATTTTAGCTTTAGCAATAATTAAAGGACAATAAGAGCTCTGTAGTGTACATAGTCTTCCGCTAACTGAAAAAATGACACAGTAATGTTTATACAAAGCACGGTCGCGATGTCTCAGATGACAGATACCCAGTTCTGTCTTATCGATTTTCAGCATTTACCTATCGGGAATCGACCATCTGTGGATGTATATGCAACAGGTGTGACGTCGACGCTCGCGAACGTGGTGGTCTAAATAGGAATTGTGGTTACATTCTGTTCAATATCTATGGAGGTTAGAATGCCTTTTAATAATAATTTTTCGCGTTTTATTTACTGCTTTTAAAAACTTTGGTCGCAAATTTGTTACCGGTAACATAATTCTACCAAGTACACGTGATTCTACAAGGATCGAGGTGTCATGAGCTCACGGTTTCTGCCTCTACTTTATGTATGATTGATTTGACTAAGACTGGTGCGGTGCTGGACACTCAAAATTCACTGTACACGCTACATACAGTCACATATGTGAGAATGCCTACACATTTCTCTGTTATAATCACCGCTGGCCTTTGACATGCGTGTAAATAATTATCCGATTCTTCTCCATCAGCGAAGCTTTATGGTAGGGGAGGTAATACAATCGCGTATGGAGTTACCGTACTTCCGCCTAGCTGCATAGTTACTTTGACAAGGGAAAAATGCAGTCACTCGATTTTCCTTGAACTACACCTGTGGCGCACATCATATAACGACTATACGAATATAGCTGTTCCTTTCCTAGTTAGAGTTTCATAAAACTTAATTTTTACAAAAAGATTATGAAGAAAAAATGTAGTTAGGAGTGGGAAAGACCCACTTCTCCGAGCAACAGAAATAGCATCTCGCCATGACCAACTGAAGTTCATTGTTTTAGCCGGGTATGTGCTCAAAAAAAGTATGTATACTTGAGAAAATATTTTTTCCATTTTATGATTCATCATATTAAAAAGATCACCTTCATCTTTTAGAATACATTCTTCCAGACATCCTAGTCGAGCACGACTCGCTGTTATAGTGGAGATGCCTATAGATTCCCTAGAGCCTAGAAATACACATTGTGGTCAGTCAGTACTATAGGAAAATTTTCGTAATTCATAGTCTGATTTGTGGCTTTCAGTCCAAAGGATTTGTGAATGGCTCAATGTTAAGTGCTAAAGCATTATTAAAACGTCTGTGTTGAATTGTGGCAGATATGGTCACACAGATCACATAGTTTGCTTTTGTATTGTGTATACAGGCTCACTTCTCATGACATGTATTTACGATTTCAGTTAAATATATTATTGATGTAGTTTGTTTAGAGAAAAAGACTGACAAATTCTGTCAGTGAATACAGTTTGAGATAACACGTGAGCACCAATAAGTTCTAACCCATATGAGATTTTGTGCTGTTCTTTGAGACATCAGGGTACTGCCATGTTAATGTATGGGTCACTAAAACCGGAAATTATTAATACCTAAACATAATAAAAAAATTAATCCAAAGAATGTTTGCAATACTTTTATTACAGGTACAAAATGGGAGCAGACAACAGTGTGCTTGAAGGCTGTGAGTGGGGTGAGGATGTCAGTGAGTGTAACTTAAATTGGTCTCTGCAGCATGCAACTGCCAAAGATGGCCGACAAGTAACAGTTTTTCATCCAAAGAAAGGAGAGCGCAAATACCATGATATGCTAGAACGATTAGCCCAGGTAAGAGACTGCAGGTTTATTCTTATACAAAACTTAACTTGGAAAGTAAAACATTTTTTTCGGATATGGTATTTTAGCCTCTTTCAGGATAGCAAATACTATGAATGTAATGTTTGCCATATGTACAAGAAGATATGCTGTGGACATGTGATATTTATATGTATTGGAGTACAAGTATCTCTATAATGATATAGGGTTAGCAGATGCTGGGATAGCTGAGCAGTTGTAGCACTAGTATTCAAGTCAAAAGTTGCACACAGTACCTGTTGGCATAGAAACCCTTTTCCCCCAACTCTAACCCAGATGTTTAATGAGTGTCTGATTTTAAAAAGAGTTGAAAAATAAAGATAACACCCACAACCCCAGACCCTATAAGAAAAGCAAAATCTGGCTCTAAGATAAATGCAGCCTCTGACTCCACACTCCTCAGTCCCCAGTGACATAAAGGCTATGTAACTTTTTATTTTAAACTTTTGCATTAAGTGTGATACAACATTTCTATGTCAGGTGGACCAACAGACCCCTGAGCATGTCCTATAGCTCTGCCCACAACACAGACAGAGCCCCAGTTACTCCTAGTAAAATATATCAAATATATGAGAATCTTTGCATCCATTTGCGGGAACATCCTCAAAATCTGTTATACACACACCTAAATTTTGTCTTTGTAGAGCCTTAAGACTCTGCGCCATCCTGGTGTGCTGCGCTTCATGGGAGCAGGACGTTCATCGGATGGGTTCTATCTAGTAACAGAACAGGCTGTTCCTCTGATGAACGTTCTGGGTCACTTGTCACCATATGACATATGTGCTGGACTTCATGACATTTTGACTGCTTTGACGTTTCTACATGATAAGGTATGTGCAGCTTACACAATGTATTTGCACTCTTCTTGAGTGCCTGTGGTGAGTAATTCATTTAGATTGTTAAAATAAAACTTTGAGCCATAAACTGGCTAAAAATTTGTTTGTGGGCACATGACTTTCAAAGCAGGGCTTTTATACCATCTTAATAAATTTTCTAAGATGTGTAGTGTCCTCAGCTGTACAAAATTCTGTAAGGTGCTCAATTTATTAGAATTGATTTGACAAAAAATTTTGATGTCCTTACATAAATAACATTTTTGCGTTGGCAAACATTGAACACTTTTTTTTTTCGTAAGATGATGAATTTCGATCTTATTTAATTCTTTTTAGGTTCCATGTTACTGTGTTTGCTGCTTTCTCTGCAGGTTGGTGTGTGCCATAACAACGTCAGCATTGAAGCCATTTTTGTGGCAAGTGATGGTAGCTGGCGGTTGGGGGAACTTCAGCACTCTTGCTTATTTGCTTCTGCTTCCCCTGAATACCTGGAGATGTGCCGTGCCTTTAGGGATCAAGCATCAATTGCACCAGAAGAGAAGGTCTGCATTCCTTTTTCACCACATCCATCACCACGAGGACTTATGTCATAAATGTCTTCTAACATAATACATTAAATCATTATCTATCATAAATTTTGGTCTAACTGATGTAAAAAGTTTCTGAAAGCAGTGGTTCATATTTTGTAGTTTCATTTACCAATTTAGTAATAAAGGACAATATGCTGTATAGTGCCTAATTTGTGATGTTTTTCTTCATTATGGAAACATACACCGGGTACAATAAATGCTTGTAGATGAACAGTTTTAGTGAATAATTTGTAATAAATCTTTGCTAAGTATATATTGTCTCTCAAATCAGATTTTGACAAAACTTCTTTACTGAGAAACACCATGCTAGCTTATTTTTTTTTTTTTAAGTAGAAGGACAAAAATGAACCGGTGAACAAGTGAACAGAATATTTTGTCATCATATCTAACAGAAATTGTAATAGTAGCAAGGAAAATAAAATAATAAAGAAAAGAATTCTGTTGCTTTTCTTAGCTAGGTATCAAGGTCTGCTCTCATAAATTCAGTTAGTTTTGAAACAAACACAGCTGATGCCTTTCTTTATGCCCTCAAAGAAAAGGGTATGTTTCTAGTCAGTTCCAGTTTTTTGTTTTACAGACATGGTTATCACCTAAATATATGCAAGATCTAAATGATTTATTCAGGATGGAAAGGTTAAGGTGACACCTGGACAAGGCCACTCACGTGACATGTATAGTTTTGGTGTTTGTGCCAAAGTACTCTTGGATCATCTAAGGGAGCAAGGTAAATTGTGTGCATGTGTGTCTATGCAACTTTGTGCTTGCATTTGTGTTTTCCCCTGTACATATGTGCTTCATAAACATTCTTTATTTTTGCTCTTTGTGTATTTAAACCCCATCATGAAATAAATGACCATAGAGTCTGCTGCTATGGAGAAAATGTAATTTGATGTTTCCAAATAATAGGTGTTAACTTTAAGCCTGAATTGTGCTATACTTTTAGCCATGTATGTAGGAGTACTCTTGTATACATATCAGCTTGAGACTTTTAATATATTTGTTCATGATATCCTTTTCATTATGTAGACATGCAAGATTTAAACCTCTATCATATTTGTTTGCCTAGGTGAAATAAAAATCAGCGATTCTTTTGAACAAAGAGCTGAGGCTTGCCTTTCATTAGATCCTGCCTTAAGACCACCAGCCCTTATGCTAAAAAATGACAGCATTTTCCAGTGAGTGTTGGCTTTTATTTTCTTTTTGTGTTGAATGTTTAAATTCTAAAATAATTAAGAATTTTTCAGACTTTTGAAAGTGAAATAGGAAGACAAAGAAACAGTTTATTGCGGCTCTAAATTTTGATAAAACCATGTGAAATTATTGATTTTAAGTCAAGAGCAGCATCCAAAGAAACTATCACTGTTTAAATGATACTTGATGTAATAAAAAGATTATTTGTATAAATATATTAGACTATATATATATATCTATCAATAGAACAAAGTGTTTCATTACAATTTTTGTTTTTCATGTTCTGTTTTAAATGAGATTTATGTTCAGGATGAAATATTAAAGTGAAATGTGTAAACAAATGTAGGAGATTGTAGGTTTGTAGAGCAGACACTTACAGATTTCTAGTCTTTTTCATGGTGGGTTTTAATATAGTATAATATACAGGTGTAACTTACACTTAAAAGGAATTTTGAGATCAGTGACTCATACTCTCTTTGGGTCCGTCTTTTTCTCCGTCATTTCTTCATAGATATCTTTCTAGTTGTGTTTGCATCTGCACACTTTGCCTGTCTGCTGCGACATTTTAGCATTCCAAGTTATCTTCAAAATTCATCTGTTTTGTGCATGTGTGGTTGGTGTGTGTGTGCGCGTATATGTTTGTGTGTAGAAATGATTTTGTGCAGATACTTTCTTTTGTGCGGAACGTTGCAGGGCAGACATCTGAAGAAAAGATTGATTTCTTCAGGTTTGTAAAGTTAATTTTTATGAAAACAGATGTAAAATAGATGCATTACATTTTGTAAAGAAATCATAAAGGAATATGTTGAGTAATGCTCAAGTAAAAATACAGGTTTTTAACCAAGTATCGTTTTGAAACAAATGAGTCAAATCCAGAAAAAAGGAACTATAAACCATTATTTTCCGTTTTTCTTTCTTTTGTGCTGAAGTGGTCTTTTGCCACGACTGTTAGCACTTCCAGAGGAAGTGATCGGTCACAGGCTTGCAGTTCCACTGTTGTCTCGCTTTGTGCTCATGGATGAAACGGCTGTCAGCCATGTCATTCCCCATCTGCTGAGCCCTAAACACGGTAAGTTTCTGGAGCACACTAGTGTTCATTGCTATAGAGTAGAGTTAATGTTCTCGTTCACAGACCTCTGCTCTATGTGTATAAGTACATGCACACACACACACATATGAAATAATAGAATAAGACATGGACAACATACAAAAGACGAAAGGATAAACACTAGTACTGATGACCAATAAAAGACAAATATAGAGGAATTGAATAGCAAGAACTGAGGTTATTATGAGTTTGCAAAGGATGACAAATAGGACAGTTTGAAGATGGACTAGCATTTGTGTTGACTGTTGTGAAAGTAATGCCCAAGGAAGAGATGTGTTTTTAGTGCATATTCATATTTTAAAACACTTGTCTTCCCATTTTCTCAAATCATTCTTCTGCTTATATACAGATTAAATATGCCATAATATATATATCTGACCATCACCATGCTTTGACAGATGATCCTGCTGCTAAGACATCCCAGCCTGGAATAACACCTCTGCTCAGTCCAAAGATATTCCAGAGATGTGTATTACCAGAGCTGCTGTGTATCCTTGGTGTGCGAGAAGCGCATATCCGCCTGGTCTTGTTAGCTCACTTCTCCCAGTATGCCTGCCTTTTTGACAAGGATACCCTTCAAAAGCGTGTCTTCCCACAGGTTAGTGCCTAGAATTTAAAATAAGACTTAAATTTCTTTAAGCCTTGAGTTTGACGCTTGATGCATTGCACCTGATAATCTATTGTTTAGCTTTTGTTATTGTATTATTTTATCCTGATTAAGGCCCAGAGTTCATTTCTCGTCTCGGGCACGCTGTTCTTTCTCTGCACATGGCATCTGTTTACAGGGCTGGCTGCTTGCCGTAATATAGCCTCAGCTGCTGGCACAGCGTAAAACACCAATCCCCCCCCCCGCTCCCTTATCCTGATTAAGAAAGGAAACAATGTCATCTGTAAAGCAGAGAGTAGCAGTTTGTGTTTATGTGTGCGTGCATGCTTGGGTGAGTAGGTCTGGTTGAGAATTTTGAAAAATCCACTGTTTGTCCAGTTTTCTCAGGATTATCCTTTTTTTTTAATCACATTATATATTCCAGCTTGACGAGTTAAAAATAGGCTAGTGTCTAATGTAAGCCAAAGCAGTTCTATTGAAATTTTACAGACTGTCATAAGAAAGGGATTACTGGGGTCTTAATTGTTAAATAAAGGGGCATTCATACGTGCACACACACACAAGTTTCTGTAGGCTTTCATAAGTCATAATAGTTTTTGTTCTAGATTTTTTTAATAACTGTCTTCTTTGTCTCATCACAATTATATTTTTTATAGTAGTAGATGTATGCTCACTTAACACAGTGTAGATTTCTACTTCAGTTTGACATCACACTCCAAGATATACGCATAAAGATGTGCTTGAGTCATACTAAGTGCTATGAACAAAAAAGTTTGTCTTAAAGATGACTCAGCATTATAGAAGAATTAATTAAGTCAGTGGTAATGCTGATCTGTTTCTTCTTAAGTTATTCAGTACAGTATAAAGGGGAAAAGACAGTATTATTTGCTATAACCTAATCTGTTCACAGCTGTTATTAGGCCTGCGTGACACAACTGATACCATAGTAGCTGCCAGCCTACGTGCTCTTGCTGATCTTGTCCCACTGCTAGGTGGTGACACAGTTATTGGGGGACAGCGAACAACAATATTTTTTCATGGCATGCCTAAGGTATAGCTATTATCTACATGAAAGGATAAAATCAGATAGGATCTCATTTTAGTTAAGATTTTTTATTTTGTGTGTGTTTAGTACATATTCAAAGATGACTTTAATGATTTATGGTTTAAGATTAATTTTATGTTCAAGTTGTTACATTATTCTTGGTCTAACTACGGAGCGGGTCAATCTCTGATCTTGAAAATGAACTTCACAAATAGCATGTGACTATTTCATGATATTTAGTTCTTTATCATCAGTATCTGCCTTAGTTTGTTAGTAACATGATTTACCAACTACATATTATTTCATCTGTAATATCTGATCTAGGATGGTCGCACCTAAAAGTTTTTTTTAGTAACCTGTTTTTTTACATTACTGTTCATCACTTATATTTAAGGACAGTAAGTCCTTAGCTCTCTTATTACTTGATTAAAAAGTGGGTTGTGTGCCCATGTTTTGCGTTCATATGTGTGTGTGCATGCAGGCACATGTGCACATGTGGATAATGAAGAGGTGTACATACTTGTAGTTCTAATTTGTCCGTGCAGTTTGCAGATAGGGTGAAGACAGAGGAAAAACTACCTACAAACCTGAAAGAAGTACTACAACCGGTGATATCCTCATCAACTGCCAAACCTTTGCTGAAGGACTTGGCTGCCCTCAGGTAATAAGTTTTGACTGTAACAGTCCAAATAACTTGATGTGTAAATTTTTAGATGGAAGGACTTTCTCTTCCACACCACATGGTGGGAACACTTTCCTTGTCACAGTATGGCAGAGAAATCTTTTGCTTTTGAATCAAACATAAAGTTTTTCCCTCTTGTATTCATACTTCATAATATACTTGTCCTCACCTCTTCTTTCCTTTTTATGGCTTGTGTCTAGGAAAAGCATGGTCTGTGCCACTTTTGTGTGTGCATGTGTGAGAGAGAGAGAGAGAGTGGGTATGTAAAAACGGGTAAACAAATGAGCCTTAAGTTGAGCAAATGAGCACGAACTTGTATTACTGGACTGCTTGCAGATGATTTTTTTTTTCCAGTTAACTACTAGAACGAGGCTAATGTATGCAAAGCTTCTGATTTAGTTTAGTTTTGTCTTTAGACTAGACAAACAATGTAGCTGACCTGCCATCATCACAAACATTTTGAGGTGTCTTTTTGTGTATAGCTCTAGTGCTGATGAAAAGAAAAAGAAACAAGTTGACCATGAAAAGAGATGGGCTGAAGCTCGACAGAAGCGAGAAGAGAGACAACTGCAAAAGATTCAAAAGGAGGTTCAGACCAAGGTGCAAGACGCTGATGTTTACTGGCACAACTGTAAGAAGATATGTAATCACTGGGCAGCTAAAAGTTTTACTTCCAGTTCTTATGTCCCAGATTCTTTTTTTAAACATGAAATTTAGGAGTGTTAGTCCTTTTGAGAATGTGCCTATGTGTCTTCTAGAGAGAAGGGAACATGAAAAAATAATCATTACTGCTGTTGTTTTGTTTTTAATAAACATTGAGAAATAATTTTAACAATTAGGAAGGAAAGCTTAATAATTACGTTTAAAAACTTTGAACACTTTGCTTAGCAGATCTCTTAAATGAGGATTTTTTGATAATTTTACTGTTACCTACATGATGTTTTCTGTAGTTATATAGGTCTAATATTATGCAGATATAAAATGACAAGGATTATTACACATGATGGTTGATTGTCACCATTTCTTACCTCTTGTATACAGCAGAGACAACAACAGTAACTTCAGAAAGATCAAAGACATTTGAACTTGACAAGCTTGAAAATAAAAGCAAAGATGATGTAGATGATTTAAATTCCAAAGACATTGAAGTGCATCTGCAATTAAGTGATAGTGAAAAAGAAGGAAAGAAAGATGTTCAAGATGAGGACCTGTGGTCAGACTGGGAGGACAAAGATGGAAGCTCAGTGCCATTGTCTGTTGATGAAATCATTAGCCAAGAGATTGAAGCTGAGCTTGCTTGCATGTCTGAAGGGGAATACCCTTCTGGTGTACCTGGACAGAGGAGCAAGATCCAGACTTCCCCAGACCCATATGACACTTGCCAGTTTCTGGTTCAGAATCACATGTGGCAAGACACCAACAACTCCAATCATGCTGAAAAGAAAACTCTATTGCAAGATGGCATTGCGAAACAGGAGGGTGCTGGAGATTCTGTGGACATCCAGTGGGACACAGAAAAGACATACATCATTAAGTCAGGCAATTCTGGAGACAGCGATGCACAGCTCATGGCCAAAGAAAATGTCCCTAAGAGCATGAAACTGCCCTCAAAGACCAGATCTACAGGGGCTGCAACCAAAGCAGTCTCAGGAAGGAAGGTGGCGCAAGTTGATGACCTGGGTGCCGGTTATGACATTAAGAGTGTGGAACTGGCGGTCACATCGACTGAGGTAGACTACTTTGCTGACATGGCGCCTACAATCAGCACACCCTCAGCTCTGCTGTTCTTCTCAGAAGCAGAGACTGTAGGTGAGGAGATGAAAGACAAACCCTTGAGCTCAAAGACAACGTCAAGTCTGTTTGCAGTTGCCACCACAAATGTTACGGTCAGTGAGATTTTAGTTTAATGGCAATACTTAGCATTCTGGTCACAGCTAGGTTATGTCCAAAATGAATAGCCACTAGTTTTTCTTTTCAATGTTGCAGAAATGTTTGAAAACTTCTCAACAAATTTTATTGTTCCTAGAAGGGCTTACAATTTCTCCTACAAGAAGAGAGATTTTCTGTTGACTTTACATTTGTGTGTGTGTGCGCGCGCACATGCTTGCTCAAAACAGAAAGCTTGGCAGAAGTAAAAAAACACGTATGACAGATGCAAAAGTAGACAAATTCTTTGTAAGAGATGCAGAAGTAGAAAAATACGTTATAAGGTTGATAGCTTTCTTTGTTAAGGGCCAGAAATTGTCTTGAAACAGCATGACTAAGATCTTTAGATGATGCCATATGTACCACCTTAGGCACAAAGAGGACTAAGTACATAAGTATAGCTTTCTTTGTTACAGGAGTCTGAAGGAGGCTGGAGTGATGATGGAGACTGGGGAATGGAGAGTGTCTGATATTCAGTGTTCTGGATCATAACCCCATGGCATGTAACTGCCATTTCCTGTGGATCAAGAAGGGATGATAAAGATTGTAGCAGCAATAATAAAATGGTGAAAGTTACTGGTTGTTTCGTTGCCAAGAAAGAAAACATGTTTTATCTTTGAACAGAGCCACAAATCAATTAAAGCTGATTTCCATGTGTGCTCCGTGCTATCTCCTCGGTCTTTCCCAGCTTCAAAAGTTGTTGTCCTGGGTTCAGTTCTCATCTCGGGCGTGCTGTTCTTTCTCTGCATGTGGCATCTGTTTTCAGGGCTGGCTGCTTTGCCATGATATAGCCTTAGTTGCTTGCTCAGCATAAAACACCAATTCCCCACCCCCCACTATCCAGATTGAAAGATGGACCGTGTGATACTCTTCCTCTAGGATACTTCTGGACAAGGCTGTAATGTTCAGAAATGGGTCTGCACACCATGCTTATTCACATGTGAATATTCTTTGTTGTTGGAAAGACTGCAGATGCTTCATAATGGATGAAAGATGACTACTGAAGGCCAAGCATGAGGAATGTGAAGCAGTTGCTGTCTCCTAAAATGCTTGAGTGGCATTCAGGTTGAATCAGATATTAACATTCACTGTAATAATATTTAAAAACCCATTAACTTACCTTGAGAGCTTGCAGTATCTTATGTTAAAAATCTGGGTTCAGAGTATGTGCTTCATCTCTATGCATATTTTATTAAGCAAGTTTTTTTTTCTTAAATACACAGGTGGTTTTACGAAACAGTTTCCATTTTACCCCCTCAAATTAACTTCTTGTTGTCCATTTGAATATTACAGTGAAGTTGTTGGGATAATGTTCTTATAACTGGACATGATATTGTTAGAACTATTTAAATGTCTGCAGTTTTTAAAAAAGTTTGGTTTGTCTCTTAGTTGTTAGTTTACATACAAGAAAAACTACTTTCGATTTTATGTTCCTTTTCTTCCTGCCTGTTCTGTTTGACAGAATGTTGTTTCACAAAATTATTTTAAACAAGCACTTGTTCACCATTTAGAAAGACCCTGTGTACAGCAAGCTTTAATCAGCCGATGGCATTAACTTCCCTTATTAAAGCTGAATGGATATATATCTTAACACAACAGAGAACTTTTGACATCCAATCCATGAACGCAGCACTGCAGAAGACTGCATGCAATTTTAAAATACAGTTTAAATAAAACTGTAAAATGTATTCACTAGGCAATAGCAATATCTTCCTTTTTCATTCTTATCCATTGCTTTTCTTCTTGTGATGATACAATTTAAAAATAAATCTGATTACAAAATTAGTAAAAATTAAAAACAAGGGCTGTGTAACCATTTTAGGTACTTTATCGGTGATGTTGAAGCAGCCTGAGCAGGGTGATAAAGGTGTTTGTTTTTTTTAAAAAAAAAACTGTCATCCAGCTCTTAAGCCGCAGTATTACAAGACTACTTGACTGGATCAAATGAACTTATATTTGCTATCATGAAGACTTTTGACTGGTGACAGCCGTGTGTTGATGACAAGTGTGTGCCACTGCTGTGAATGCTTTGCATCTTGAATATGCTGTCCCCACCTCAGATCACCAAGACTTGCATTCCATTATATTAGCATTATTTATTGCATATGTAAATATGGATGAATGTTTTTTGGGTTTCCTATTGATGTGCAAGTAGCATTTTGTAATGCTGAAGGATCCTTTGGTCATTCTTTTTTTTTTTTTTTGACATTTGTATTTGAGGGACTGGTTTATTTTTTTATTTTTATTTTTTTTAAAGCAAAACTTGCTCTAAATTGTGAGGCTGCCCAATAGCTAACTGTAACAGCTTAAGTGAAAAGGATGCATTACTTGTAGTATGTGCTGTTTACCAGAATTATTGCTTAAACTGAAAATGGAGGATGGTTAAGTTCTTAAAAACAGTTGGTGGGTATTTACAAAAGTTTAGGTTAAGTTTCACAGCTTACTGTGAATTCTTTTTATAATATTATTTTGTGACATAGTGGGATGACAAGATATGCTCTACCCTCATTGCATCACACAATTCTTATCATAAATACAAAATTTTTTTCTAATACAAGTTTTTTCCCTAACAATTGGTATGTGTTTGATCAGCAGTAATATACAGAAAGCACAGTTCAAGAAACAGGAACTTTAAGTTTGCTGAAGGATGAATGCCAAGACAATTCTGCTTTCTTGTGACACTGTTGTTGATCGTTTATTATATCTTAATCACATTGAGTTACTATTTATTATGTTGTTATAATACCATAGTTTTCATGTTAACAACATATTTAAAATTAAGCATAAAAGTGTGTGATGTCTTTGTTTTATGCCCCATTCATTCCAGAGGGAGAATAAAAATGTGGAAGTGATTTATGAATTCTGTCTTTAATGTGTTGGACATACATAAATGAAAAAGGAACACCATTTTTAATTTCATTTTTGTTTCCGATACTATACCCAGTTATTGGGGAAAGAGTTATGTATCATGAAGCATCAACAAAAGACATCGCCTTGACAAAAGTTTTGAATGGAGTTTGAATCTGCTAGCCCTAATTAAATGTTGATCTTAAAAGAAATAAATGATGTCACCCCTAAAAATCATGACAGATATGCAAGAACTTATTTCCATAACTAGTGGCCCAGAGGTTACATGTACTCATCTGGATCTGATTCTTGGGCAAGGTCCAATTCCTGAAAGTAAATGGCTGGTCAAGGGTTGAAATGTGATTGAAACAACAGGCGTAAATGCGGCTTTGTCAATTTAGTGATCAGATCCAAACAAACTACCACCTATGGAATTCGACATTTATTTGGCAGCTTTACTTTGTGAGAAGGTCTGTGGTCTGCAACAGCAACACCATAAGCATTGACAGTGACCTAACATTTCCGCTACACTGAACATAAGCTTTCTGAGCAAACTGGAAAAATAATGTCTAATTTTGGCCATTCAGTTTACAACTAGAAAAAAGCAACAGGAATTTTAACATGACAAAAAGGACAAAACACAGTAGCTCTTGTGCATTTCTTAAATTGCATTACTGGTATAATCCAACTTTAACTGCGATGGTCGTATGTCAAATATCACAGAAGCAGGTAAGCTATTCCATGTGTAGATAATATTTTCGCAACACTTAACAGTTGTTTTTGTTTTGCTCAGCAAATGTGAATGGAGCAAATTTTGCTAATGTCTGATATTTTTTAAATAAGGCTACAAATACAAAAATAAGCAAAACATCACACACATGAGGGAAAAAGTGTTGAACAGATTGAACACAAAATTTGAAGATGCTCCAAGAATTACAGTAACACTCCTGAAAATGTCATGTGTAAATATATTTTTGGAATTCTAAGATGTGGTTTATAAAGTAAAAAGTGAAGAACAACAGAACTTAAAACACTCATTTCAAAAACAAATGTTCATATTTGAAATAATCAGCAGACTATCAGACCAGCAAGTGAAAATTTTCTTACCTCATGCAAGCAAGTTTTAAACTAAAATGAGATGAGTGAATAACTTGTGAGCACCTTAAAAAACATAATGCATCCCTCTCAGACTGATGATGCTTTCAACCACCATGGGCATTACAATTCAGATAGATTAACACATGACAAGATGTATCAGGCTCAGTTTCTCTTCTGTTCATGTGCACAGAAAAATACATCCCAATAGTTCAAGTGAAAAAAACAGAAACCTTTCATCTGGAAAGTTGGGTGAAAGCATCTGTAACAAATAATTACACACAAGGCATGCAAAAGCATTTATAAACCATCAAATGAAGAATTTAAATTAAAAACAAAAAAACCTGCAATAGGGCTGGACGGAAAAAGAAGCCTGCATGCATTCAACCTGCGCAGAAAGTACTGGCTTGTCTTGGCCAAAACTATGGAGTCATGCAATGCTGGCATAGATCATAAACCCTTACAAAGGAATTCTAATCAAGTCTGATAAAAGGCATATAGCTCTCACTTGACATTCCATAATGCAGGAATGACGTCAAAATATCACAGATGGGTGCAGATACTTGCTCAAATATTTCATCACCTTGACATGAAAATACTCATTACAAGACAGGTAACACAGTCTGAGCCACCAAAATGTCTCAACTACGTTCTTCAAAAATGAAAGCACATCAACAGCACATTATAAATCTTTATAAATTTTTATGTGGGCAGCTTTTCGTATTTTTCTATTTTTTGCTTTTGTGATTCCTCTGATGATCTAATTAGTCTCTTTTTTTTTTCACGCAAATTTCTTAAAGTGAAGTCTTGTTCTGCTTCTCCCGTAAGTCTTGCCTACTATTCACATCCAAAAAAAGCAGATGTAAGTTGTTTGTCTAAAGAAAAGGCAAAAAATATTAAAAAATCCCAGGTCTCTCTCTCACTTTTTACACACACACAAAGACACTATTACTTTTTACCTTTATCAGTATTGCATCATTTGTACAACCCCAAGCACAAGCAACATATCTGTTCATGTCCCAAACAGCAGCAATAAAAGAGGCAGAATTTGAGTGGGTTTTTTTTTCCTCTCCCTCTTCTGCTTTTCCTAGATGGTAGCGTAACTTCAGTAACATGAAGTTCATTTGAGAATTAAAAAAATATAAGTGGACAGATAAAGACAGAAAGAAGCAGTTGGTAATCTAGAAATTTCCAGACTTTGTCATTCTGTTCCACCAGTCCAACAGTAGCCCACACCTGAACCTTTGTATTGTGGTAGTAGTATTCAAATGACCTGTACAGGTTTTAAAAAAAATATTTTTGTAAGCATTTCCTCTTGAGTGGTCAGAGGTCTCATGCGTGAGCAAGGAAACTACCGCATGCCATAAGCTGATTCCTCTTCATCGCTAGGATATATGCCATAGCCACCCATACCCACAGCACGACTGTACCGGTCCATATGGTGACCTTCCTGTACAAAACCCAAGTGTCCCTCAGGTCGCACATAGGGTTCATAGTCGTAGTCCTCCTCCAAGTACCTGTTCAAATAGTAAGGGAGATCAGCAACACAAGCATGTTAACATCTATTTCGAGTGCCTTTTTTCTTTTCTAAACGGCTGTTGCTAGTTGGCTACAAGATCTAATTCTCTCAAATTTGACTTGGTGAGCCACTTCTGTTTGGAAGCCACACAAGCCTTCATATTTCCATAAACACAAAAAGATAAAGCCAATGATATCAATGGTATACTTTGAGGTAAACCCAGGAGGACAGGAAGGGTTTCATGTTTTACACTGAGCCAGCATCTAAGGCTACATCTTGACCAAGCAGCTAGCCCTGTAAACAGGAACCACATGCAAAGAACAGCAAGTAGTAGTGGAAGAAGTGTATGTACATATTAGACACATCCCATTAAGACTTTAACAAAAACTGGCTCTAATCAAGTCTAAAATGCAAGAATAAAATCATCACCATGCAGACAAATACACAGTGAATCTCGATAGGATCTTTCTAATAATAGACATTGACTGCTGACGGTGGTAAAAAAACAATTACTCCAAGGCTTACCCTTGCCTTCCATAGTAATCCCTGTGGCCATTGTACAAGCCTCCATCATCGATGTATTCAGGAGTTAGGTGTCCATCTAGCATCAGCCCTTGGTCATAGCCATCTGTGATGAAGTAGATGCATCCAGACACACACACACATGCGCACACACACACACATACATGCACACATAAAGCTTTTAAACAAAGTGCTTATCTCTTTAACAGATAAATATTAACTTTATCTAATTGTAGTTACAAAAAATCCTCATAAGTCTATCCAATTCATGCACAAGGGGAAGTGGGAGATAAAAAAAAAATCAACTCTGCTGATTACCGATATTCATAATACAGGTAGTGTGTATTCATTCTCCTTGACTGAATGATTAAACACGGTTGTTTTCATCATAAAAATTAAATAGCAGAAAAAACAGGTTTAGAACAAGATTATTTACCTTTCGCACTCCCAGTTGCTGGCAAGCATGGGAGTAAAGAGAAAAGTATAGTTTTTATTATTGTATTACAGAAGTTTTTATTATTGTATTACAGAAGTTTTTATTATTGTATTACAGGAGTTTTTTTAAATGGAGATGTATATTTAAATATATAAATACTTTTTTAAAAGCACACTAAGTAACTACATTAACTGTAATCTGGTATTTTTTCATGGGATGTGCAGGTATGCTAACACTGACATACTGTTTCACAAATCCCACATCTGAAATAACAGGTAACTACATGCATCATACATGCTCATACGCACACACACATATGAAGACATGCATGTACATGCAAGCAAATACAAGGAAATGAATATCTTCATGATTCTATGCATTCCTCCCCCATCCCCCACCCCACCTCACTGTTTCATTTACAGAAACTTGCAAAAATATCATGAAGATATAAAGAAGATTGCATTTAACTTTCAAACACATTCCCTCTCTCCAACACATACACATACTCTATCTAAAAAAAACCCACACACTTTCTTTCTCTCTTACAAACACACTTTCTCTCTCTCTTATTAACTCATATACTTTCTCTTCTGCATCCATGCTTAGCATGCACAAGCACACATGAACAAAGTAAATGAAACCATGCCTTCATCCCCTGTTAAAAAAAAAAAAGGGGGGGGGCAGCAAATGTACACCATGCATTGTAAGAATGTAATGCAGTAGCCAGGTCCTCTAGGAGACTTGACACTTACAAACCAATGAATCAGAAAGAAAATGACTGCATGTGTTTGTTGGGGACTCATGAGAAGGGGGTGTTTATATTTAACTACCATCATCATCACCACAGCTATCACTGTTAAATGTCTGTCACACTCCAACCCACATGCTCCACTCAAACATGGACCACCTTGCATGCGGTCATCATTCCTTGAACAGGTTACAACCATTGTAAAATACATGCACTAAAAAATAAAATTACTGGTTTGTGCTTGGTCTTGCATGGTTTCTGAACTGCTGCTGGCTGAAAGATAGTATGTTTCTGTCATAACATTTCTCTTTACACTAAACAGGGTCAAAGCTAATTAGTTCAGCTGTCTTTCCCCCCGCCAAGAGAATTCAATTACCATCAGTTCCAGATGAAAACTTTTTCATCAAGACTCAACGGAAAACATAATGGTACACCTACAATAATCTGTCATCTTAAATCAGTGAAAGAAAGTGTGACAAGACTAATGAAGAGCATGAAAGAGTTCGGACAAGATAAATGAACAGAGACAAGAGAAAGATTGCTCTGGATAAAGGTAGAGAGGCAGACAAAAAAGTGGCGCAAGACAAAGAAACAGGTGCAGGAATAAGATGGGACAATATAAAGGAAAAAGGTGAGTCAAGACAAAAGAAAAGAGGTAAAATAAGAGAAAGGAACAGAAGTAGGAGACAGGTGTCACAGCACAAAGGAACAGGGTTTGGAGAGAGGTGGAAGGAGAAAAAAAGACCAAAGGTTAGGTAATGAGATAAACAAACAAGGGTAGGAAAGAGGTGAGAAAAGATACAAGTAAAACAAAAAGCGGGAGAAGACGAAGGAAGTAGCGTAGGGCAGTATAAGGAAGGAAAGATCTGTGAATGAAGAGAAATGGTGTGATAGACATTTTTTTTCTTCCTTTGAAATCTACCAGTGACTTAAATCTACAAAATAAAAAGGCTCTTCAAATTCAAGTAACTGTTATGAACTCACAAACACAAATCAAAGACTAAAAATGGGTAAATGTAGGTCCATGCACATACAAGCAAGCTTCTATAAACATCACTGTGTCAATGTTCCAGTGCATCATTTATTTATACATTGTGTGTTTTATATTTATAAAAGAATGTATGTACCCAAATCACACACACATGCATGTACACATATGTGCGCTCATACCCCCCACCTACACACAAGAATCTGGCTGTACTGTCTGTGTTACACTAGAAGCAATAAACCATGAACAAAAAGCACAACACAAGCCAAAAGTTGTTACCCACCAGGTGCATAGAACAGATCAGGTCGATCAAGAATGTCAGCATCATGCAGGTAAGGGTCAAGGCTATCATCAGGGTACATGTACCCGTCACTGAAGTCTTCTGCCTGCCGCGTCTCCACCATCTCTAGCCACTGCGAGTTATGCCAGCGGAACTTCTCCAGCTGGATACGTTTTGCCCACTCCTCGTCAAACTCCTGTTGAATTCAAAAAATGCTTGTCAAGTGCGCTTGCATGCTCTCTCACCACCCCCTCATTAGTGAGGGTAGTCCTGTGGAGCAACAGTTTGTGCCTGTCATCAATACATTGAGGATGGGCTGTTCTGGGTTCAGATCTCGTCTCAGACTATTTTCTGTAGCACCTGTTTACAAGGACAGCTGATTGCCTGTGATAGAACTGCTGGCTTGGCGTAAATCACTTTCCCCTCCCTTCCCCCAGTTGGTGCAGAAAACAACAGGAACATGATGCAATACAGGTTATATGTTTCAGTTCCCTGCTACACAGAATGCAAATCATCTTTCATCAGCTTCTTTCCTGTAGCCTTTTTGTTTCAGCCCAATTTGGGATATGAGAATGCACAAAGTAGCCAGCTGAATCCAAGTACATGGATGTTATGTTTAAGTCCCACCCCACTTTCATTTTCACAGAATTGTTTTTGCCAGCAACTTATTCATGTCACTAGAATGATAGTCTGAGACCCAGATGAAATAAGAGCTTGTCTGAGATTATCAGAAAGTTGTGCTCCGAAGAGCGGTGAGCATGCTGCAAGGCAATTCATTTTCACAGAAGTTGTGTTTTGAGTGTCTTACTCTTGAAGCATATCTAAACCTAGATTCTGCTAATCACCTCTGAATTAGTAGCAGCATTGTAATAAGAGACATATAAAAGAGGTGGTGGTAAATAGAGAGAGAGATTGAGAGCAGCATTCTCATTGCAAGCAGCAATGTTCAGAAATCTTTGACCATCTGGCTAATCTTTCAGTTAGCACTCTGTTACAAAAAGAAAAAAAGTGTCCAATATGTTGCCCCCCACCCTCACCCTCTCATGACTAGTCCACGCAGATCAATGTCAAGGAAGGTCTGAATGAAGCCTGTCAGGGTGTGCTATGTTAAGTTAATTTCACGATTGACTGGCTGGTTACAGAAAGACTGTTCTCACCAAACATACAACTACTTAAATTATACTTACCGCTATCATGTCAAGGGTGTTGTCACAGACTTTCCTAATCTCAGCATTCTTGTCATGCATTAAATCAATCAGATATGCTGGGGCCTCTGTGTCTGGTTAAGAAAATCAACTGAATTCGTGTTTAAAAATTATCAGGAATGACAATAATAAATGACACACATCCTCTTTGTCTCAGAATTAAGCAGCTAAAACGATTACAATGGAACCTTAATCATCCGGTCTTCAATTAGCTGTGCATTTAGTTATCCAGGATCGACTTAAAAAAAAAAAAACAACAACCCAAAAACTGCGAGACATCACAAGACCACCAAGATTTCCAACTACAAGAACATACACTAGATGTGTCATAGATTAAGTTTTCTTTCTTGAGCAGGAAGCGGATTAAAATTTTAGTGACATCCTAACTCTTCATAAACTCTGCATGTCAATAAAATTAAAGTGCTACAAGAACACAAAGCAGCATTTCCTTGTCTGATTTTTTTCAAGAAAACTTCATAAATAGCATAAGAAAGGTAAGAATTTCACTGTACAGCACTTATTCTAGCATTTGCCAATTTTCTGAATTATTATCAATTATCTATAACTTTTGCTTATCCAGATAACGGGTGCTAGTTCCACCCTATTTACAAGCTATCAATACTACCCTCAGTATAAATTCTTGACCACTGCCTGTCTTGGATTACCTGGTCCAAAGGATACGTGTTTCTTTGATAATAATCTCCCGTGTTGCTTCATGGAAGATCATTTGGTAGAAGACATAGATGATCTGACAGACCACTTCGTCATCTTCCTGCTTGGCTGCAATGATTCAGGTGTGACCAAGATGGGATAAAGTTTGATTTAATCACATCAGCTCTTAAAGACTTGCTAGCAATAAAGGTTACGTTTATTTTCTTAAGGAAAAACGATCAACAGCAATCTTTGGAGAAAAAAAAAAATTTCAAGTATCCAAATGGAACTGCATGTGAATTAGCTTTAAAAAAAACCACAAAAAAACCAAAAAAATGAAACATACTACTTCCTAAAGGTAAAAACAGTTAATTTCTGCTAAATGTGATTATCAAAACTGAGTTAAGAATGTCTAAAAAATATATATATATCTAAAAAAAAAAAATAATAAAAAATGGTGAAAGCTGAGGATCAAGCTGCGTAGAAAGTAACATTCCCACAGCCCAGTGGCAGTAAGGCTGTCAGTGAATGTAAGGACACAGTATTGAAATAGCTCAATTCTTGTTTTTGCCACCTTTAGTTTTAGTAATAAATCCGGTACCACTTCTTCTGTGTGGGCAGAAGAAGTCTTGAAGTTGCAGACCTCAGAAGGTTTCAAACTAGCAACTTTCCATGTCACAACTGAGCCTAAACTAGGCACCAACCTATGACACCTGCTGCTTTTACCTTTGGCATATACCAACAATAAATGCCACTTATTAAGATAACATCCTTGCAAATACAGATTGAATACAAAAAAACCAGAAGTAAAAGGTCCGAAGCCTTAAATGACTAAATGACAGAACGATATGAAACCCACCATTCAAGAGTTCAATGAGCAAGTGAATGACGTTGCTGTCTGCCAGAAGTCGCGCACACGCATCATCACTGCACACAGTGCCAACCAGTATCACCACTTCCAGCACCCAGTCATCTTTTGCGACTCCTACAGTAAGCACAAAGCATACTGCACATTAAAAATAATGATAATGATACAAAATCGCTGACACAGCACATTTCCCTGCTTAGATGTAAGCTTAACATATTTTAACAAAAAAAAACAACAACAAACAAAAAAACAAACAAAAACAGCATGAGAAACAAACATAGCACAACAGTTGCAAACAATAAAAATGGAGGAAGAAGTGGGACAGATGATGGGAAATGAGAAGACCACCTGGTCAAGGCCAGCCTCCAAAGTTTAAAGGTGATCACTGCACAAAATGATTAAAAACTATTTATTTTATCCCAGATAATGGGGCCAGAGAAGGAAAATAACATTTTACATGTAAATTTTCATTGATACTTACCAGATGACCTGACTAGGATTAAGGGCTAAAACTACTCCTAATAGTTTGTTAGCCGTGGTCTCTGTTTGCCTTTCAATTCCTACTTTGGTTAGTCCTTGTTAGGCTGAAGAGTTGAGCTGTGCTCATACTATAAACATATATCCATTTCTAGCCTTCACTTCTTCTTTGTCTTTTGACTGTGTTTCTACATTCAAGAGGTATTGATTTTACCTGTTGTTCTATCTACTGTTTGTATGCCTCTAGTGATGTATAAACTAGGTTATTTCTTTTGCTGAGCTACAAAATAAAGTTGTCTATAACCAGCAATAATAGCTTTAATACTCACACACACACACTTAAACATATGAATGTATCTACACTCAGCTCTTACTAACAACCTCACCAGGCTGTAGTTTGTTTTTTATCCAAGGAATCAAGTCATACTCTTTGAGTATCAACTCATAGTCCAAGTCAGGTATGGTCAGGTTTCCCAGAATTCCAAGGCACTCCAAGGCAAAATCATCGCTGTCCCCATTCAGCACAGCTGTGCAGAGGTCACTGATATAATCCTGAAAAGCACAGCCCATAACAGATTATTTGTGAATGTGAATAAACCAAGATCTGAAGCAAGTTCAAATTGTCGACTAATTTAGAAAATATTGCAGGAAAAAAAAAAATGAAAAAAAGAAAGTTCCTTGAATCCAACACTTACAATGAAAAGATTTTTGGTTTCTCCCTCATGCTGCGAGATGTTGCGCACCATCTTCATTACAAATGGGTCATGGAATTTGAATGCCCGCTTCATTAACATCTTTAGGCCAGAGCCTTCGCATATGATAGCTGCTGTGCGCTTGTTTGCAGCCAGGTTGATGCAAAGAGCAAGCAACTCCATGTCGGGATGTTCTGGACTCTCCAGCAGCATTTTCATCACCTATAGTTTAAAGGAAGATTGTTAACATTTAATATTGTGATACATTCACTGTTAATGAATGTATACATTATTTAATTACATGAATTTCTATAGCGCTTTACCCCACCATCAAAGGCTAGCTCAAAATACTTTACAGAGAAAAAATATATAGCATGTAGTTATTAGTTTATTTCTTCTTACTCCTTGAGGTGCACAGGATTGTCTTTTGACTGGCAGCTGTGATTTGTAGTTGTAGTAACATCAGTGGGAATAGCAGTGGTGGTGGTGGTGGTGGCACTAACATCATAAAGTTGTCCATTTATGGTGCACACATGACTGTCATAGAGGTCACATCAACAAAGTGACAGTAAAGAAACTGGATAAAATCTAGAAAGACTTTTTTTCCTGACTTTACACAATTTCTCTGACCAATTACTTACCATGGGAATGCAGTCTGTGTATGTGAACATAGATTTGGCCTTGTCATCCATTGAAATGTGATACAAGATGCAAAGTACTATCAGGCGATGATTTTCATTGGCTGCAGAAAAGTAACAATGAAAGATACAGCGAGGGACTGGTGCTGTACAATTAGCTAGCAACTACAGCTATATCAAGGCAATGCAGCCAGCCCTGTGAACAAATGCCACATACAGAGGAAGAAAGAGTGTGCCCTAGATTTGAAACTAGAACACCTCATCCTCAATGTACTGGTGACAAGTGTTTAACTGCTGTGCCAATGAACCATTAAAAAAATATACATATACATAGATCAAGGAGTAATACCCTTCAACATTAAACAGTAAATTAGACTGCACAGAGTCTCAAAAGTATTGTTATTGATGCTGTCCTTCTACGTCTTCCTTACTAACCCACACTTTCCACAGACTTTATGGACAAACGCTCTGTCAATCTTACTCACATACAAGTTCTTCATCTTCCAAATTAATATTTTCTTGCAGATAATTCATTCAACATTACAGAAGTTATAAAGGGTATCTGGATTTCATGGTGTTTTTTTTTCTTAATCCAACATTCAATTTTTAAAATAACTGGGTTTAGTATTTCTCATACTATTTCTCCGAATTTTTGGCAGATAAATGCCTTGTTGGCAGACAAGGTATGAACAAGACATTATCAAATGATTTTGGAAAAAAAGGTTCACAACCAAAGTCCTGTGATGTCACTAGCATAAGCAAGCCATTCCTTCATTGGTTAAAGCAAGATTCCAAATGTCAGTGAATCCATAAATAAAAATTCAGCATCACCAATTCATGCAAACTAACAAGTAGGTTTTTGTAACTTTTTCTGTAACACAGTGCTCAGATCCGTGTTCAACTTGTTTCAGTTTTGATACCCTTCCTCTTCAGGTATGCATGTACTCAAGAGGATTAAACAAATACTTACTCAGTAAGCCAACCAGCTTGGGCAACAGACCATATTTGATCATTTTACTTCGAAGGTCAGGGTCAAAAGAAAGATTGAGAAGCAATCGCAGTGTAATGTGCAGAAGGTCTTCATGATCACAAGGCACCAGCTTGGTTACTTTTTCGATGATGTTTAAATCTGCCTACATAAAACAGTACTTAGATGAGTTTCTTGACTATAAATGCATAATCTGCTTGTGGTAGAGGGGAGGTTACAGACTTTATATATGAACTATTAAAATACAAAGATAGAAGCCAAAAGAGTCCAATAAATAATCTAAAAATTCTTAATAAAATTATAAAAACATATTGACACATTTTATTACACAGATCAAACATGCACAATAAACAATAAGAATAAATTGGAATCAAAGCAAGAAAAGATCCAAAAGCACTCTACACACACCATTTCCTTTTTATTTTCTATGAAGATACTGAGTTTTTTAAGAAATGACACCACCAAGATAAGCAGCTCAAAGTTATCTCTGTCAACCGTCTGCACCAGCATCCGCACTATTCCCTTGTTCCGCATCTTGACTTCCACTTTCAGGTCTTCAGCCAAATTCAGGAGCAAATAAAACGCCACTGCCAATCAAAAAAAGAAAAAGAAATTCTCTTCACTGAATGAGTTTTATCCATATAAAATCTTCAACTTTAAAAACATAAATTAAAAAAGACTTCTCCGTGTGTGTGTGTGTGTGTGTGTGTGAACTTTAAGGAAACCAGGAAGGTAGATGCATAATTAGATTTGGGCTAGATTTAGTGCGGGGAGTTAATGTTTTGAAAATGTCATCTATTGGATCACAGTAAACCAGGCTTTTGATGCTACTTTTTTCATGAAAATAAATCCTTTGAGTTTATGTGTAATTTGGTGGGAGGGAAGCTTTAATGTAGGCAAACAATAACTGTGTCCAGGTGATGATAATGATTTTATAAGAAATTCAATTTTCAAAAACAGGATATTGTCCCCATAAAAATACCTCCCTTGTCCCAACCCAATATTTGGGCAATGCATACTTTTATGCATATATGTGTGTGTGAGAGAGGGGGGAGATCTGGCACATTTGTAAATGTAAAGATTTAATTTTATTTGGGATCAGGATAAATACAAATGCCAGCAATTAAAATGGTTATGTGTGGAATTATTTACACATTAAAAAATTGTCAATACCTCGTAAAAGTTGCTCCTGTTTGTGAAGAAGGCCCTGATACTTGTTCAAGCTCTTCTCATAGTCTTCTCTCAGCTTGCTGCTGTTCTTATCGGCTTCAGGTGAAATAGCATTAAGGAAATCAACCACCTGGACCAATTTATTTTATGAGGGGCCGCTACCTTTCTGCAGCCTTTTTCAATGCTGTCTGTCATGAAATATGGATCTCTTGATCATAAACATAATGTAAAATACAATTTAACAATGAAGAATTATTTCTAAAGAAAAACTAACATTATAACAACTGCAAAACATTTTCCTGAGAATAATATGCTGACCATTAGTATCCTTCTATGTTATTATGGGATGTCAAGATGTGTTAGGTAATGGCGAGTTGCATTCATTTCCACTTTAGGCTTGCAGGCATACGGGGCAAGTTAGTGTAAGAAACGAGACTTTTTTTTAATAACAAAAAGAGATTAAAGACGTATCTTGGTAATTAAATTAATTTATAATACTTCTTACTGTAAGGTACAGTTTATTTGTCTGTCCTTTGTGTTGACCAGACTCTATGCTAAAACACACAGGAAGTCTTTCTGTCCCTTTGGTTTTAATTTGCAATTCAAAGGATGTCAATGCAAGAGCGACAACCTGATAGCTTCATCACATGACTGCAGCTACAGCCTGCACATACTGGGCAGAGCTGCCTGTGTCAACACTACAGCACCAACCTGAACGTTTCGGTGTGTGACTTTAGTCTTCAATGATGAAGCAAAGCTGAACCTCAGAAACTGTGGGTTTTTGCGACTAAACCACCATCATTAAGAGGATCATACGGTATCTTTTAATGTTGATAAAATTCTTGACTTTACTATGAGTAGATGCTATTACGATGTGATTGATTTGATACAAAGAAAAGATTGACAAAACCTTTTGTGATCAGGCTGGGAGACTGTCCTTTCACAATCAGTATCATGTGTGTGAGCGTTTGAATTATAGAAAAATAATGTCTTGGACTAAAGAAGTAAGCCTGTGTGTTGTATTTAAAGTAAACAGGGCCTTCAGAGGTAGATCTGCTTTGTATTTTGTGTTGAGAGAAAGAACACGCAAATGTCTTGATGCATGCATAGTTGAGATGAAGTGAATGCGAGTGACATGAAACAGGTATTAAATGATCATAGTTTAGCCTAAGATGGTTCATAATTTTCATATTCTGGTATTTAAACATGGAAGATGTAGTGACAAAAGATGCTCAGCATGCAAAAAAAAAAAAAAAAGAAAAAAAAAAAAAAATAAAGAAAAGGATATAAGCCTTTTTCTTTTTCTGAAGTTCTTCCAGCCACATCTTCTGTTTCCTGAGCTCGTGATCTATGATGGTCATACACAGTGCCCCAATCTGATGTGCCAGTAGAACAATAACGGTAAATGTAACACAAAGAGATCAAAACAAAATGCTAAGAATAATACATTGCTTAGGAAACGATGCTTTAAATTTCAGATCTGCTTCACCACTAATAGTGATGAACACGGTATGCTCAAATGGCTTTGACTTGTACAAGCCTCCCTCTGGTGCACCTCTTTCAACATAACATTTCAAATGTACATTTCTGCTGACTACTAAATGCACCAACATCTCCAAGGTGCATTTCCATTTTCCAGAAATTTCATAGACTTATTGGAGTAGCTTCAATTTTGATTTCAATATTTTTATTTTCAATTGACAGCCTAAAGCTAGACTGTACTATGATAATCAAAAATAGACAAAGGGAGAATAAGTGCTGGAAACTTAATAATCCTGACTGTACTCTGTAATATGCTATCGATAACTGGACCAAGCCTTTTTAGTCAAAACAAATTTAACTTGACTGGATAAAATTCACAAAATTTTACAAAATGTGGACTCTACTTAACTGTAGACAATTATCCATTCATCAACGACAGACATAGAGCAACAAATGAATTTTTTTTTATCTAATTGCAAATTGAAGTTACTGTTACCAACTTTGAAATGCAAAATAACCCCATGGAACTGTGAGAAGGAAGAGAAGCAAAAGAAGATATAGATGATGTTTGTAGCCATGTCAGTACTTCGCTTCCAGTCTTCTCGAAGCAGACGCACCAATGCACTCACCACAGTCTCTATTGTTAAAAAGACAAAGAGAAAATCATGTTTGTTGTTTTATGATTTTCTTCTAAATCATGTGTTGTGTGTGTGGAGGTAATGAGACTGGTTTTATTTTAATATGTTTTTTACGAATAACTTGACCTTCATTTGTTAAAAATATCATTTGCACAAACTGAAATACAAACATAACATTCCATTATATATTCTTTTCAAATGTACATTTCTTAGATAAGTAGGAGTCTTGTAAACTGTTGTATCTATTCAGCTTGTCCAGATGACCCAAATCAGCGAACAAACAGAGCCCATACCAGTCAAGAAATGAAAGAATGAATGTGCAACTGACTGTGCAAGCACACTTGATGTCTGCTGATGTGTGCTTATGCACCGTCATATATATATTGTTTGTGTATGCATATTTCTATAAAGTGCCTTCTGTCCACCTTTGATGGTGCAACCAGGTAGTGTATAAGAAACATTATTATTAATCTTATGAACGTTTTTATTATATTAACATTTTTAAAGGTGTTACATACCATTCTGGAAAAGCTCTTCAAGGTTGTCAGGATTCCGTGCCAGTTGCAGCAGCAGTGCGCTGCCTTTGATCTTATCTGGCAAGTCTTCATACAGCATTTCAAGGTATTCATCAACATCATTGATGTTTGCAACTTCATCTACTTCCGTTGCATCAATCCCAGGATCTTCTGGTTTGTCTGACAGCTGTGTTTTACCATGTGATGCTTAGACATAGCAAACATTTCAAAGAGCTATAAGCACCACAAAAGCTTTCATCAATTCTTCTATTTTACAGATAAAAAGCAAAGGTCAATAAATATTTGAAGATTTATTTATGACATGAGTTCATTCTTTTAAAAGTTATATGATGAGTTTGTTTTATTACCCTATGCTTTCACAGAATGTCTGATGTTTCAGAAAAAGAGTTTCAAAATTTCCCAGCATGTTCTACTACACACACCTTTAGAAGCTGTAGCTTCCTTGCGATTCTGTAGGTAGTAAAGGAGCTGCTCCACCTCTGGCAACTTCGCAGGATGGATTAATTTGCATTTGTCAATGATTTCGCGGGCGAGAGCTGTTAAATCACTGTTTTCATGGAGGTTTTTCACTCGGATGCTGAGAAAAAAAGTAAAACCAGGGGTTTGTTTTTTTGTTGTTGTTTAACATCAGCTGATCCTGGAAGCTTCAGTTGCACATTCATAGAAGTCATGTGGTGCCTGTGCAATAATGGGACATCTGAGCTAGATTACTTGAGAGATCTTGATAATAATTTTTAAACTGCCAGTCTCAAGTGATAAGTCGACTTTGCTAACTGTGCCCTGAATTGTTGGCTTGGCACTTGTGACCGGTGACTAAAGACCCATCTCTAAGACCTCACAGCCAGCCAAAGGTAATTTTTGGAATTAATCCAAAAAATTTGAGCTTCGTATGTGTGTGTGTTTGATATAATATGAAATTTAAATATACAGGGCTGCATTATTTGTTCTGTATGCTGCCACACAACCAAAGATAAACACGTGGCCTCAGTCTGAACAAGACAGAATTTCTGAGCTTCAAACATTGGGGAAATATGTACTAACATCTTTTATTTATGAAGTCCTTGTTATTTAGTCAAAAAAGCTTTTTACAAGAGTTCTTAACTTCCTTCCTAATTTTAGTAAGGTATTTAACAATCAATGGAAAATTTGACATGTTGAAATAACATGTACAGATATGTATCCTAGATATACATATAGTTATACCATTTAACATATACATATAAAGACCATTACTATACTCACATCTTTTGACACTCTTTTCGTTCACCTAGCATGGGGTCTCCCATCTCACCCAGAATAGTCGCCTCCAATTCATAATTGACCACCAGAGCCTTTTCTGTTGGATGCACATCTATACTACCTCCTTTAACCTTCCTGGAGCATGGGGATACGTAGTAAACAAATATCATTAAGTATTAGAAACCGACATAATATGCTAGTGCATACGTGATACATCACCTAAGTAATCAGACAAATCTGTTTGTTATTGTTGGTTGGTTTTTTTTTTTTTTTTTACCTCGTGACGAACTACCATCGATATAAGGTTATGTTTTGACAAGCATCACAAAATGATGCACCATTCGTATCAAAATTAGTACTCAAAGAACAGATCATATTCTAAACCGTGCGTTTGCTAATCATGTCCCCCTGGGAACCAATTGAATCATAATTTCTACGTTAAAGGGTACAATAGAAATGGAAAATATAAAACCTTTTCAGATATCTAGCGTCCTCAGCCTGCATCATCATGATTTTCTTGTCTTCCTTACTAACAGTTTAAAATGTACGTTCATCAGAGAATGACTTCACTTCCAGTTTTGTGTTGACTGTCGGCCATAATAAATATGTGATACTCTCAAAAAAGCCGATCCATCAAAATACAATTCATTGCCACTTTGCTTAAAATAATTTTCAATAGAGATAACTTCTAGAAAAGATTTAGAGGAATTATTTTTACATATTAAGACTATAGATTTCATTTTTTTAACATGCCTAAGAACACACATGATGGTGTGGAGAGTTTCAGGCAAGAACAACATGGCAGACGAAAAGCGCGGTATGGCTGACGAAGAAGTGAAAGAAGCTGACGGAACTTCTGTGCAGAAACTCATCAACAATGAAAGCTTTTATTCGGATGCGAAAAATTACTGGTCACATATTAGCCCAACAGTAAATGGTATGCTTGGTGGATTCGCAAAGATTTCTCCCACAGATATAAATGGTTCACGAGCATTTTTACGACCATTTTTGAAGGTGAACAGAGTTATTGCCCTTTAGGTGTACTTTAAATCAGATTTGAAAATTCATAAAACTGACATTTACTACTTATAGTTTGTATTGGAAATATAGTTTAGATTCCATGTTTGAAATTTTTTTTTATAACTTCAGTTGTTTTTTCTTTCTGTTTGTCCATAGCTAACACGTAACGTTAAATGTAACTGCTTGCCAAGAATATAAGAGGGATAAAAGTAATTAGAAATTTAAGTAGAAGTTGAAAATTCTGATAGAGTTTAGTCTTCGGCTTATTTAAAATGAAAATTGTAAAAGCAGTTTAACATCGTCTGTAACTGGGGAAAGGACCTGTTGAAGTTGTGTTCCTTTTTTGAATATCTTTGTTTTATCACTGCAGTTTGTTTTTATTCCTGATCAAAATGTCAGCCATATTAATCGTTGATGTACGTCATTATCATTGTTATATTTTTATTGCAGATGGGTGGTGGAAAAACCACTGCTGGACGAGCACTGGACTGTGGAGCAGGTATTGGACGCATCACAAAACGGCTGCTGCTTCCTCTGTTTGAAACTGTTGACATGGTTGAACAGAGCCAAAGTTTTATTGATGCTGCCCCACAGTTTATTGGTCATGATGCTGAACGTGTGGAACGCTTTCTTTGCTGTGGGCTGCAGGATTTTGTTCCAGAAAATGGTCGCTATGATGTCATTTGGGCACAATGGGTCTTGTCGCACCTGAGGGACGATGATCTTGTGTCATTCCTGCAACGATGTCGGACAGGCCTTGCACCAAACGGTGTCATAATTGTGAAGGAAAATGTTGCTCAGGGACAAGAGATAGTTTTCGATGATGATGATTCCAGCTTTACTCGACCTAGGGCCCACATGGAAGAGGTTCTGGCAAAAAGTGGCCTGACTATTATCAAGAAAGAGAAACAAAAGGGTTTTCCAAAAGACATTTTTGAAGTATATATGTATGCTCTCCAATAGCTTTCTTGGTATTTAATCTGTCATGTTTCTATCTTCTTCAAAGTTCCCAGCCATCAGTGTTTTTCTCTTAGCTCTGCATTTATAAAACTCTCAGTGTGTAATGATGGTGCAGGCTCATCTTACTAAACAACAGGGATACACTTTTGGATTCTTTATATGCAGATAACCAGTGCAACATCTCTTGCAAGAAATTTTGTCTTTGTTGCTTAATTGGAGGTTTTTTGGGGTGGGGGGAGGTGCTGAGATGAGTGGGGGAGCAAAGTGGTCAGTTGCTAAAATCTGGCATGTTGATGAAAACATTGTGAATGATTAAAGCAGGGCTGAATAGCATCATTTTCCTTTGCTAAACTGTAGGTAGTTGAAGAACATCTGAAAGATTTGTGTAAACATGGAGCAGCCTTTCTGAACTTTTTTTTTAACCTTGGAGAAAACCTTTAAAAAAGTATTCAATTCTCAGGGAGTTTGAGCATACACATTGTATGTTGTACAGCTCACTGTATGTTTATGTGATCAGTAAGTTGTGGATGTGATAATCTGGTACTAGAGAAAGGTATTTTTTTTTTCATTCTAATTTTATCTTGCAGGAACCTAAGAGGTTGAGATTGGCTGCATTTCATATTGTCACATTTTATGCTTTTTACAAAAGTGGTTTTCTGAAGCATAGCATTTGGTTATGCAGAGCATCATCTAAAGACATTTTTCCATTACTTTTGTAATTTGAACATGCATCTTAGATGCATTGCTTATATACTCATATTAAACAGCCTACATCTTACCTTTACAAGAACTCATTTTATGTGTTAGATTGTTTGCCTTGGATGTCAACATCTGTTTGCATATTGCATGGCTATATGGTATCTGACTGCTTCACTCAAGTCTTTGGTCTACCAGCCTTTTTGCTACCCACAGGCAAGACTTTTTTTCTTTCCTTATTTTTTTTCTTCTCATTAATCTTTAGTTGTAGCTTTGATTAGAAAGATTTTACTTCATCAGAATCATTTTAGGACATAATATAAAAGCTGATGTATGGGTTATCATTCAGTGGTTTAAAGCTGCCCCCAAGCAGGTTTAGTTATCTAACAGAAACTCACTGATTTATCAGATAGTTGAAAATCAACAGAAAGAAAGGGTTTGGGTTCTCCTTAACACCGTGAACTACTTGCTCTATAGCACAGTGGTCCCTGCCATTTTACATGAGTATTGACATGTGAATTTGAGTAGGGATTAGATCACTTAGTTTAAATCCATTTAAATGTGGTGTATTCAAATTGCTTGATACCTTCAGAAGATAAGGATCAGCACTAAGTCTCTTGCCTGCAACAGAAAAATGGGATGCATAACCTGGGAATTTTAGTTCATTGTTGATAAATCAGTTAAGAAATTTGTGCAAGGTCCTGACTTGACAGCCCAGTTTCATTCTTCTGTCTGGGCATTCGGTTGTGTAGTCGTTAAAACACTTATCACCATTTTTGAGAGAGGCCCTGAGTTCAGATTTTGTCTCGGGACACTGTATGCGACACCAGTTCATTGTCCTGGCCATTGGGTTTTTTTCTCCAGGCACTTCTGTTTCCTTCCCTCATAGTGCAAAATCATATTCCCAACGAACCAACCATTTTTCTTTCTTTTTTTTATGGCCGTGGGACTTCAAATTCATATACAATGATTATGAATGATTGGTCTCACGACTCACAGAGACAGTTGTGCATTCTTTCTCCGAAGAACAACTGCTTTTGGCTGCCCTGATGTGTATCAGCTGCCTGGTCAGAGGACTTAGCACAAGACAACAAGGAGTAAACCTAACCAGCTATGAGCATGTGCTGTCTATGACAAGCCACGCTTTATGCATACACCTAACTGTAGTGTGGAGTAATATCAGGCGTCGGAATGATCACAGTGAGGAAGTCAACTATGAATAATAATTTCAAAATGGTAAATGTATCACCCTCATTGGGGAAAATTAAAATTACTTAACCTGGTTATTAAACTCAACAAAAGAAATCATTTCAATCTTTACATTGTTCAACACGATCAGTCAATTCAAATGACAATGATTCTATGTCTATCCTGCAGTGATGTTGGACAGGTCTAGCATCAACCCACCAATCGCCAGCTGTGTCAGAATAACACATTCCTTCTGTCTCCAGTCATAATCACTGGTCAGGTCCAATGAGGAAGGGCTATTAAGGCTGACCACCATGGTGATTGCGGAGTGGTTAGAGCGCTGGCGTCCGAACTTCCCCCAGTCGATCCAACTGGCAAGAATGGGTGCCTGCCTCCACAAAGGGTTGGGGAAGATAAGGCAAAGAGGGAGAGGAGCTTGGCACCTCCCTCTCATAAAATTGAGAAGTGACCTCACTCCCCAACGATCTGAAAAGGTTAGGGAACTACCTTTATCTTACCAGACAGCTGAAGTATCCAGTGAACTGTCACCGAAGTTCCCTTTGTAGTAAACACAGGTAGGCGACACACGAAAAAACAAAGTTCTGAAGATAGAGCTGACTAGTTTACCAGCTCACCACAGGTGAAAAAATTATGTAAATACACCATCAGCATTAATAAAAAAGATTTTGTTTTATCAAAATTATCAACACCTATAATTGTATAAAAATGTTATAATTAGATTGGTCAAGACTTGAAGTCCGCGGCGTAGCAGTTCTCTTTTGACGATCGGAGCTCCGAAAGCCTGACAATTCTATAATGTTCGCGATCTTTTCGGTCAACACAGTATACACTCATTCAACTTCGACCCTTAACCCTTCATATCTGCATTCACACGTTCTCTCACTTTTTACCACAAAAAAAAGCAGGTAAAAGATCAAGTTGAACATTGACACAGGCTGATTCGTGATACTACTAGAAATTTTTAAAAATTTCGTTTCTATCCTTATTTGCAGCATGAATGACTACAAAGAAGTGAAGGAATAAATAACAAGATTAACGTTCTGATTGTTAGTTGAACACCGCAACGGCGTAAGTTATCTTTGTGATGAGATTCTCTATCTCCTTGAAAACACACACTGTCACTAAATGTGGTCTCAAAGACTTTCCTCCCCCTCATCCAACCCCTTACTCCTTCATCCATCACAGTGCCGTCGCACAAGATTGGTATTAAATTCGTTTCCCGTGAGGTGGCAATGATTGCAAGGGCGACAACTGCGGAAGGCGTTGCATGGCGGTTATCGTTCGCTAGTCAATTCCACGTAGCATACATTTGTAGGCGTCCGGAAAATACCCAGTGATTTTTTTTATATAATATTTTTCTTTATTTAAATATTTACTTTTTAACCCTAGTATGCCCTGTGGATCATTCTTAATTAATGAAAATGATATAAAAAATGCGCATGCGAAGTACGAACTATTTGGAGTGCATTTGAACTAAGATTTATGGGCAAAGATAGCTTTCTCGAAACTGGAAATCTCCCGTATGTAGGCTGCTAGTGAAGCTAGGCACAGTATTGTCAAAAACTCGATTGACGCTCCATGATCGTGGTCTCTTGCAGACTGTCAACAACAAGGACAAGGCCCCACGGAGGTTACACAAAGAGGGCTCGTCAATAAACATATTCTGTCTCTGTCTCACATGCAGATATACAAAGATTTCTTATTTCTCTCTCTCTCTCATACACACACATATACACACGCGCGTGCATGAGAGAGGGAGTTGTTGATCTTCAGTTACAGAAGGAAGCTAAAGATGGTACAAAGTTGGATTAAATCGGATTGGTTTACTTTCAAAGGGTTGAGCGAGGCTATCGTGAAAGTAGTGTAATGTCCTGGCCCTGTGACAAGAATAAATTGGACGCTAGGCTAAGTTGGATGTTATCAACGGTGTAGTCTGGTTCTCATGTATTGACTGTTGGCAAAAACAATAGGGTTAACTCAATACAGCCCACAGGCGTCTGTCTGTATGGGTTTAGGTAAATTCTACTTCCGTCTTTAAGAAAAACAAGCATGTCATGCATTAGTGCGACATGTGTGTGTTATTGCTTTCTTCTCTCTTTCAGTTTTTTTCCCCTTCACTCTGCTTTGACGATATGCATTATACTTATCTGCTTGGATGCTCAGCCTCGCACACCCCCACCCCCCACACCCAACTCCTCTCACGAAAAGGTGAGGCGGAAGACGGCTGCGTCTTTAATTCAATTCAGAACGTACCATGTCTGGTCTGAACATTTAATCAAAGAGAATGGAACTCTTGGATCAAGCTGTTTCTTCTCCCCCGCCCCCAACACGTTTTCCCTGCTCTTCCTATCCGTTCGCTTTTTTTCTCCGCCACTTCATCTTCTTTTATAGCAAGAGCAATATTAAAGATGCAAGAAGCCTCGATCCTGTCAGAACATATGACGTCAACAAACTTGAACAGGTAAATTCTAAACCGACACGTAAGAAGAGACATGATAATAAAAAAAAAAAAAAAATAAATAAAATAAATGGAAAGAGGAGGAACATCCAGGGCCTGCGACCTCTCCAGACCCCTTGCAATTGTATTCGTAAATTATTTTCCCAGTATATAATAATATGCTTACAATTCAATTGTCAATATTTACATTTCATTTAGTAACGTCACATAGACTGCAAACATTACGAAAAGTGCACTAGGATCTCCATCACTACTTGAGCATGGAGTTGTTTACATCTGAGGGGTTAGTAAAGGATGAAATCTGACGTTAAAGGATCAACTTGTAGCACCCCGCTCCATAGAAAACAAATCCCCAGATTGAGGAATGTTTCTTTTTAAAAAAAAAAATGGAAAAGAAAAGGTTAAGGATGAACAGTTCTACTGACCAAGGCCCGGCCCTCTTCACAGCCGCGGGCCGGGTACACCAGACCCCTGTACCCCATCCCCCTTCTCATCAGGCCTGGGAACATCTAGGAGCAGACTAGTCATAGTCGAAACCAGTCGAGAAACTAATTTCTTCATCCTTCTCCTACCCCAAAAGCTATTCGTGGTCTGCAGTCCCGCGTAGCTGTGGACAGCTTGAAGGACGCGGGGAGTTCGGAGGTAAACATCGAGAGACAAGACGTGCTGCGCGCGCACCCGAGTGAGACTGCGGCGGAGCTAAGTCTGCGCGGCGCCGTTGACAGGTGATGGAGAGGCAGGCGGTCCACAAGACAAGGGTCGTAGGGGCAAGCACCGGCGCGGCGCAAGGGGAGAGTAATAGTTTAGCTTAGGGGAGGTAATTATTTCGAAATCGGTCAACAGCGTGCGTGAAGGTAGGTAGGAAGATGCTCGGCTTTGGGGTGAAGGATGGGAGTGTCTTCACACTGACAGTGAAGGAGGTTCAAATTCTTACCTTTTTTTGAGGGGTGGCTTCCTCTTCCCCCCGACCCCGGTTCCTACACGAGATTTCTTAGAAGTGAATTATAGCTATTTCACAAAGGGAATAAAATAAAAAAAAATTTCATTCTCGAGCTAGCTGGTCTCATATTTAGAAACTGCCTTACCCAACCTGTTACCCTACCCGAGTTGGAATAATTAGCTGCCTGCAGGTAGCAACTAAAACCACAGACTAGGCTTACCAATCAATATTTTATCAGAGAGGCTGTCATTTGTAGGTTGAATATCGTAGACATTGTTTAACAAAATAAAGCAAAGAATAGCTCGAGACCTAACAAGTAAACTTCTTTCGTTAATATCTACCCGTATTTATTAATAAATGTATCTTCTGAATGTACGATTTGGTAGGACAATATCCTCGTTAACACCAGACCCAGACTCTGTACCAGACCCAGACTCTGTACAAAACAACTTCTCCACCTAAATGTTCTTGGAGCTTAAACTGTCCTGGGGCCTTAGTTATGAAGCAAAAGTACGACCTGTCCAGACCTAGCATGTGTTTTTACCCCTAGGTTGATAGTTATAAAGTGATGGCAAAGATGCCCCAAAGAAACATACTCCGCAGGGTCTGGACGCCTCTTTATAGCTTCGGAAACAAGACTCTTCTCCTTGAGTTTCCCACTTTACCCTGCAGAAAGTACATTCTCGCTTCACATCTGCAAAACTACAGCCTGCAATGTTTAGAACTACTAAAACGCACTCTCGACACACCCTTTAAACTTTATCCACAAAATCAGCCTTCAAAGCGACATTGAAGAAACACAGCCTTACGAAGGTTTAAATGAAGGCTCTATAATAAACAAGGAAAATCTTCTTAATCCTGTTTGCCCATCGTGCAGCACATGGCTGCAACCACACCACGCCAACAAATCCGGATCTGGGCATCCTTTAGTTAGGTCCACGTCATCCCGGTTGCCTCCTCCTCACCGTAGACCGATCTCCTTCACGTTTGTCTGGTTCTCTCAACCCTGCACCTCCCCTGTGGGTTCCAGTCCACACCTTGTCTCGTTATATTCGCAGGGTGTGACCAGTCTACCTCCAGTTGCACTTCTTAAATAATAAAATAAACCATGAGTCCAGAAGAAAGCTACTACTTCAGATGATCAGTAGGAGGAGCCACTCACCTTTAATTATTAATAGAGTTGCAGTGTAGGACCCAGCGCTCTTGTGCAGGTGTTACAGGTATTATATACACACACATCAAGTATTGTATACGCCTGCTATAGTTTCGGAATTGTCACATGCACTCCAATAAAATTATGTCGATGCTTTGGTAGCCTTTATCTCAGCCAAGGACACTCTTTGATGTGTGGTATATTTAAGTAGAAATATTGGCTGGCACGGAGGAGAGGACCCGGATGTTCAGCGTCTAACCTAATGCATCTTCATTCGATGTTCAACATGTTTACTCCTGTTACCGCGTTCAGTGCAAAAAAAAGGAGATATAATTAACAAAAAATGATATGTGTGTGTGCTAGTGTGTGGATGGTGGGGAGGGAGTTTCAATTTGTCACCTGTTTCACTTCAGTCTGTCATACCTGCCACTTCAAACCCAAACCTTTGATAAAGGAGGGCACGCTGCAGGTGGAGGCTATCAAAGACCGCCAGCCGACAGACAGGTTACAAGGCAGTCATCGCATAAATATGGCGGCGAACTTGCGGGTGAGGCCGCTTTGGATGTGGCAGACGGGGGATGGGTGAGAGAGAGGTATGGCAATGTTTGCGAACCACGTTTTAATCAGGCGACTGACACATTGAGTGACTGATTGTTGGCAGGCTGAACGAGTGGCTGGAAGGTCACGTGATCCATGCACTGCATACATGGTAGGGACGAGATCACGATGTGTGTCTGATCTACACACTGTTGTAGTTATTGTGTGGACCTGTCCAAGCACTACGGTGGAGCCAAAGGCATGATTAGTGCTTGATCAAAGGGATGGAACGCACGGCTAGTGAGCTATTGAAGCAGTGTTATAATGATAGAAACATGTCTGCATAATAAACGAACTAGTGGGTTATTAGAGCAATGTAGTTTCAGGTTTGTTTGTTTTTTGTTCTTGTTTGTTTGTCCATGATTTGCATCAATAGCTCGCATCTACAAGAGAAAATGCCGAGACCTTATTTATATACCTTATCGAGGGATTTGGAGATGGTGTAGTGAAATTTCGAACCAGAGTACAACAATGAAAGGTTGTGCAAACAGAAAAATACTGTAACATAGTGTTTCTATGTATGCGATATGGCAGTATTTGTAGAAACTGATAAACTTTAAGCCTTATCGCCCACCTAAGCGATGCTGAAAGTAATACAGAACCGCATCAGCATCCCAGCAGAGGAACTGCTAGCAGAAGAACAAGCAAACGATCCTTTTTACTGGACATTCAGAATATCAGTAACCATCATTAAAGCCCAATGTAACATTTCCCTTTAAACACGTGTACTCTCGAAGTCCCTTCTTTCACTTGACAAGTCCTTCACTCAGAATCTCTGAAATTCGCTAGATCGTATGAGAAAAAAATTCTTCTACTTTCTATTTTTCAATTGGAAACCATCATGGCAACATTTTTGAAAGGAGGAAACAAGCATGCTCCCAAAACATTGTACATCTACAAAAACTGATCCATGAGGAGACTATAAATGACAGGGATAGACAGGCAGAGTCGGACAAATGGTGTACATTTGCAGAACACACACACAAGGATGCAAAGAAGAATAAAATACATTTAAATGAGTGAAATGTGCATACCTCTGTGTGTGCGCGCGCGCGCGTGTGTGTCGGCACTACAAGCAGCAAAAACAACACAAAAAACCACACACAAAAATCGGGGGCCCAATTTCAGTTTTGTGCATTAGCTTCTTTCAAGTCCCGCCAAGTTTCACAGCCAGGGGCGGATGCCGGCGAAAAAGCCAGACGCGTTCTCGTGTACTCCTGTAGGGCACTGCGCATGCGTCCTCAGCCTCCTAGCGCCGAGAGCGGGGAGAACCAGACGGACACCCACTGGCCTGAAGAGAAGTCCACGACACCCGGTTCATCAAGTATATTATTAAGCAGCCATTGATTTACAGCTGTCCGATCGCTCGCTTGTTTGTTCATCTCTCTGTCTAACTCCTGTGAACGTGAGCCACGCCAGTCACCAGTGGTGTTCAGTGCTGGAAGGGCTCGAAAGTGGATGCTATTTATCAATGTGTTTGCTTGTCTGTCTGAATAATCGCTTATTTGTCTGTGTTTCTGAAAAGATGAATCCATCAGTCTCACTTAAATAATTAAAGCTTACTGCACCATGACAACTTTGTGTAGGAGACTTATTACAACCACGTAGGTCAAATCTTTCTGTCTTGTCTAACAAAAGAAGGCCGTTCTTAATAGAATTACATAGAAGTGTTAAACCTGTGGAGTGCTTCAAAATCTCATTGTACAGAGAAATATATTGGCGATGTCTTGGCAAACAGGTCTGGATTTGACTCAGTTTTTGACCACAATGCGAATGTTCTGACCGCTAACCCCCAAAACCATTTTTCATGTGACCTTTACACCTGTAGCCTTTACTCATAAACTTTGCCAAACTTGGGCAAACATCTGACATTTTGGTGTTTAAGAAGGGCCTTAAGGTGTACATCCACCTTTGATCTATGAGAAATATTTCACGCTGTCTGCGCAGGTTTCTGTCTGCGTATTTAGCCCTCGGTCGTCACGACCCCCTCACTCACTCATTGTTCCTAATATCTCTTACCCGTTTTGTTTGTTACTATTTCTTAATTCCGATCAGATAATTTGATTCCGGATGACAGGCAAGGTTTGCAGCGCAGCAGACAAGAGGGGTGCTCCTTCCAAATCACGTGACCATATTACACACGTCACTGGACGTCTTCCTGTCTTATCGACCACGTGATCTGTTTTGGTTTATTTTTTGTTCTTTGTGCAGCAACAAATGAAGATGTTTTTCGCACGTAGCTGTCGACGCGCTTATAAAGTGGATGTGAACTGCACTCACGTCGTCGACCTGGTTGCCCTGAAGGAGCAGGGAGACAGCAGACAAAGGGACTACGAGGCCAAGCGAAGTGAGAGAGAGAGAGAGCGGACTGGCTTATGCATGAGAACATCTTTCATTAAGTACTTTGAAACACGTTCACTTTTTCAAAATAAATAAATTAATGTCTTTGTTGGTGTTAAGGTGACAAACTAAATCTTAAACTATGTGTGTTCAAGAGAGAGAGAGAAGGAAAGCCAACCAGCCAGTGAGTAAGCAAACGAAAAAGAGAGAAAGAGGAAAAGAGAAAGAAAGAAAGTGACTAAGGCATAAATAACAGCGCTCCTCCTACTTATTTGGAGGCATCTCCAGGCGCTGATTGCAAAGATTACAAGGAAATCCTTTTTTCTGGTCTCACTAACGTCCACAAGCCGGCAGCAAAAATGCTCCTTGATCGAGGGGCTGTCAAGTTTGCAGACGTGTCAGACTTCAGTATTCCATGTATTTTTCTTTGAGTTTCTTTTGACTGCTCGTCTGTCAGCCACTGCATGGAGAGACGAAGGAATGGATCGCGGACGAGTTTAGCAGATAGAAAAAAAAATTACGATCGAAAGACAAAATCCGTTGACCAGCCAGCCATTCAGGCATCTGACCATCGAAACCATACATCTCTATGATTCCTCCAAGTGAAGAAGTGGCATGATAGAGTATATCTTTTAAAAAAAAGTTTAAGCGAGGGTTGGGGGAACACTGAAGAAGGCAGCAGATGTAAAGGAACGAGTTGAAAGGCAAGAACGCAAAGCTGCCACTCAAGATATTCTTGAGAAATTAAAGAGGCAGACATAAAAGAAGTAATGGCAGATCAGTTTGAGCTGGACCACGAAACTAGCTTCCGGCGTGTGCGAGCATAAAGAAATGTCAAAAGATTAGAACCTCAGCTGCCTCCACAAAGAATTTGCTGCCAGCAAGAAAAAAAAAACAACAACAAAAACTCTCACTGATTCAGAGCTTGAGGCCTTTGGTCCTTCATTTTAGTTTACCACAGTTGTCTGTCAGTGGGTCAAACTTGTTGTAGATACTACTAAATCTTTTAGAACAGTGATGCACAACCTTTTTCGGCCTGCGGGCCATATTCCCTTCCGACACGCGTGTCGCGGGCCGCTTCACCGCAAAAATTACAACAAAAAAAAAAAAATTAAAAAAATAGAACATACCATTTTTATTAGAAAAAAGTTGTACTTAGTGGGATATTTGAAGCTGCTTTTCCGAAACCAGCTTCTGAATGTCTACCTTTCCTCGGCTTAACCAGCGGACTTCACTGTGAAAGAGAACGTCTTCATATTCGCATTCTATTTCTGTCAAAAATTCCTTGAAAGTTCTGTGGTTCAACTCCTGTGATCCGATGAAGTTTACAGTGCTGACCACAATCTTTATCACATGGTCCAGATTCAACACCTTGCCACAGAGATTTTGTTGGTGAATAATCAGTGTTGTCCATAGGAATGGGAATCCCATGGGAATCCCATGGGAAACGTCCCATGGGACGGGATGGGATGGGACAGCACACATTTGTATTTCCCATGGTAGTCGATACTTGATATTGCAAAATAAATTTACTGTTATTTCATTCATCAAGGATTTAAATCTTTCCTCTGAATCATCTATTGTATGTGAAGTAGCAGGAATTATAGAACAAAAGCCGAAAAGTGGTTTTCAGTGTTGTCCATAGGATTGTTAATACCATGGGAATCCCATGGGAAACATCCCGTGGGATGGGACGGGATGGGACAGGCATAAATTGCCATGGGACGGGATGGGACGGGATAGAAAAATATGTCCCATGGACAACCCTGTGAATAATGCAATGAAGCCGCAGAGGCTCGGTTCCATTAGACTCGACGACTTTTCTAATAACCCTTGATGCCAGTCCGCTGTGGCATCCAACCATACTTCTGGCACCATCGGTAGTCACTCCCACTAATTTTTCCCAAGGAAGAGCAAGACCCTCTATTACGGCTGAAACTTCTTTGCATAGGTCTTCGCCAGTGGTGTTCCCGTGCATGCCCCTCATGGCCGCAAACTCTTCTGTAAGTTCAAAATCGTTGTTTGTACCGCGAATAAATACCAAGAGTTGAGCGGTGTCGGATGAGTCGGTTGACTCGTCAGCAGCAATAGAAAACATTTCGAAACGTGCTGCTTTGTCCCTTAGTTTTGACTGGAGATGTTTCCCCATATCTTCCACTCGCCGTGCAATTGTCGTGCGAGAAAGGCTGACGGCTTCAAATGCATTCTTCTTTTCAGGACACAGTTCCTCCACCACTGCTAGCAAGCACTTTTTTACGCATTCTCCGTCGGAAAATGGCTTCACTTCTCTGCTCAAAATGTGAGCAACTCGGTAGCTTGCAATTACCGCCGCCTCATTTTCTTGTCTTTTCTTGCTAAATATTCTCGTCAAGCCTCCAATTTCTTGACGTAACTTAGCAATCTTTTCTGTGCGGCTCGAACCAAGGATGCCATCATACTTGTTCTTGTGCTTTGTTTCATAGTGCCGTTTAATGTTGTGTTCCTTAAAAACAGCCACACTTTCTTTGCAAATCAAACACGTTGGCTTGCTATCATGTTGTATAAAAAAGTACAGATCTGTCCACTTTTTTTGGAAGTTTCTGCACTCAGAGTCAACTCTTCGTTTCTTCGGCTCTCCCATTTCACCGGCGCACAACTGTCACCCGCCACGACTAAAGGACATTTTAGTACTATGTCACAAACCTGCTGTGTTATTTTCTTTAAATTTTTTTTTTTTAGCTAGGAAGGGGATAGGAAATTGGAAAGGGGGAGGTTGGAAGTGTCAACAGTCTGAGGCGGGCCGCGCCATACGGGGATGGCCGGCTGATCTGTGTTTAATTAAGTTTGGTGTTGATAGGTTGTTTTGTTGGAAGAACAAAGGAAAGAGTGTAGTATTGTTTTGGATGTGTGTGGTGTGACTGGTTTTTTTTTTTCTTGACGGGAGAGGAGCGGACGGGTTTTTCTATTGCAAACAAGTCTTGAACGACTTGTGGTGTAGTCCTGAATTTGCTACTTATCTAAAGATTGGTTTTGTTTTTCTCTCCAGGTTTTCTTTGTGTTTTTATTTCACTTTTGGTTAATTGTTCTTCGTCTACTCGCCTTATCCGCCTGGGGTTCCTGACCAGAGCTGAGTTGAAAATAATTTCAAGAAGATTCCTCGTCTGAAAGGCACTGTAGAGTGCAGGTGACATACTAGAGGCCCCGAAAGGTGTTGAGGGTCAATTTTGTGCAGTTTGACTTTTCTTTAAAAATGGATTCCTTGGTTATTGAACTAACAGGAAAATACACTGCTATGTTAAACTAAAAGTTAGAAATTGTCTTAAAATACATTTTAATCGAGGTACCCCAAGGCGATCCGTCCTGATTTCCACAGGAAAATGACGAAATTCAAACGCTGTTTTGGTATTGTTTCCCTGTAAGAACCCCACTGTTTTATACCTTGCTAGAAAGCCCGGAGTCTGTATTTTCAATCTGTTTAACGACTGATTCAAGTATTAACCAATCAAAAGACCACTAATCCCCTGTGGAATGCGGCGTCCCGCGCTCTCAACCACTGGCTTCCTCCAAAGACGAAAATCAAGAATGAAATCAATCAAAAGATTGAGAGACGCCCCTACGTAGGGATAAATACTTCTTCTTCCCTTTTTTTTTCGTTTTTTTTTGTGGGGGGGTTTCTTGTTTTTCATTATTATTACTAACATGCCGATTTCCTGTACTGTGGGCAGAAGCTTCGCGGGCCGTAGGTTGTGCATCCCTGATGTATATCAATACCAAGATTCTCATTTGACATTGAGTTGCTAATTCCCCCATGTGGGGGATGGGATCGAACCTGGAGCTGCTTTCTGCCAGGCCGACCCGTGAGAGACTTGGGGTCTTGCCACGAATACTACGAGGAGGTCTACCTTCAGTTTAAGTCCAAAGTCCTCCGGAGTAGGACGTATCAGACTTAACCCGAGGACGACTACAACCAGAATGGAATCAAGAGTACTTGCAGCGATCTGGCAACCCCAACGACCCTTACGTCCACAACATTTTAGTCTGGCTTTCCGTGATATTCGGGTTGAGCAGTTTTTGGTTTTATTCTTTTCTGGGATTTTGTTGGTTTTTTTGTTTTGTTTTGTTTTTTTTGTTTTTTTTAGTTTGTTTTTTTTTCATATTCTTGCAGGAGACCTTAACTGCATCACTAACTCTAAACTAGACAAAATTGGAGGAAACCCACACAAAGGAAAAGCCGGTCACGCCGAACTATCGAACTATCCTATGCGGGGCCGAGAGCCGTAAGAACACTTACTTTTTAATCGTGAGGCTGTTTGCCTCAGAGTGGTCCGAACTGGTGATGTGCTATTCTTGTCATAGAAAGGGCTTATAAAACAAGCAAAATTGATATCAAATCACAAAAAAGTGTCATGATCATGATTTTTTGGAGTTGTTTGTATAAAAACAAAAAAATGAAGCAAATGGCAATCAAAAGAAGAGAAGCACTAACGATATCTTTCTTGGGACTGGTTTTCGTTTTATAAAAGCACTGTCAGAAGCATCTGCTTCTCATTTCAATGTATCTTCTGTATGTATCTGAGGATGCAGACACTTCTCCGGTATGAGATGCTGCCACAAAAAAAATAAAAAAAAATAGAGAGACATGTCATTACACCATACAGAGGCAGCCTTGGCAGTACGCGGGTCCCTGCGGGGCAGAGAGCCACAAGTGTAGACTATATACTGTACAGCGACATGTGTTTCAAAATAATAATATATGTTCATGTATAAAGTAATAATGTATATAATAATGTTCATGCATACAGTGAAACCGTACTAGTATGCTAGCAGTTCAGAGATAAAAGAGAGCGATCGAGCAGACGACACTGCAATGACCAAATGGTCATAAAGAGTAACATCATGTTTATTATTACCAAGTTTTATTATTTGACATTGAATTATTATTTCCCCTTCTGGGGAGTGGGTAGCAGGTCCACCCGTGAGATAAGTGGGTTATGCACCTGCCATAACGAGACGGTCGACAATCAGTTTAAGTCTGAAGTCCGCTGGGGGAGGACGTATCAGATCTCAACCTGACGAAGAATGGTTGAGCCCGCAAGAAACCTGTAAACCTCATGTCATTCACGTTGACAACAGTATAGTCTGGCTTTCCGTGATATTCGGGTTGAGCAGCATAGCATGCAAATTAAATAGCTTTTAATGTAGATAACTGCAAGTTTTGTAAGACTTTTTGTAAAAATATTACACATATGTTTTAGAAAATGTTTTACCATATTTCTTACATTATTTGTCGCTAAGAAAACAGAAGAAACATCGTAATTAAAACGGTACTTATCTTTTCTGAGCATAAACAAGGGAAACAACCTGCCCTCAGTAGCTTTAGTACTTATTAACTAGACAAAAACGAGAACTTTTAGGAAAACTAGGCTGTCACCTAGGTCTATAGCTGTACTAAGCTGGTTGTCTTTGGCAATTGGCATGGCGCTCCTTGATCGTGGGTCGTGCAGATGGTGGGACTTGAGGGTTCAGAGGAGCTCGGGTTGTCTCCATGGAACGTATGTGGTCATGTGGGTCAGGGTGGCGCGGTTGTTGTCTGCATTGGACTTACCGGTCACCTTCTGATTTGTTTCTTTGCTCTAGGCCAGTCTAGGGCAGTGATGCCCAACCTTTTTTCGGCCTGCGGGCCATATCCATTTCGGACAGCCGTGTCGCGGGCCACTTCACCGCAAAAATACAAAAAGGAAAAAAAAAATAGAGCAGATACCATTTTTTATTAGAAACAAGTTGTACTTACCATTAATTATATATTAATTAGTGGGATATTTGAAGTTGTTTTCCCGAAACCAACTTCTGAATGTCCGGCTGCATCGTAGAGACACCAAGTCGGAGCACTGAATCGAAATATTCGTCCATCGCAAAAAAAAAAAAAGATTGGGAAACGCCCCTACGTGGGGATAAATACTTCTTCTTCCTTTTTTTTTTTTTTTTTTGTGTTTTTTTAAGGTCTTCTTTTATTACTAACATGCCGATTTCCTGCACTGTGGGCAGAAGTTTCGCGGGCCGGATGGCACCGCGTCGCGGGCCGGATATGGCCCGCGGGCCGTAGGTTGTGCATCCCTGTTTTAGAATATTAAGACTGTAGTAACTGCAAAAACAAAACAAAACATTGAAATATTACTATTTGGCTACACACGCCATATAGAGCTACTGTAAAGCTAAGAATACACATGAAAATTCTTGTTACTATGAGAAAAAAAAAACAGAGAGTATGATGTTTGTCTCCTTGTGCTTTATGCAAAACCAAACAGTTGTCGGATCCTAACCAAATTTGGAAGGAATAGTTTTGTTCTGGAAAATTTGAATGCGTCCTGCCAGGAGCAATTCTGGTCGCGATGTCTAAGACAACATAAAATATGATGGAAAGTAACCATGCCAGCTGCATGACAAACGATTTGCTGTGTGGCCTTCCTCGAGTAGATATTACAGGTGAAAAAGCCCTGGCAACATCATGTGACCTTGCTGGTCAGCTATGAAGTAGGTAGAAAAATTTATGTAAATCACTGCACTACGATTCTGTAACAGTTATACAGTCACAGACCTTATCTACAAGACATCTGATTTGAAACTTGCAAACTTTGCATTAAGCACATCTCTGGTTAGCCCTTACTTTTTTGTTTTGTTTTTATGTCTTCATGGCTAGGTAAACAAAGGAATTTAAACGAGGGACGTAGCAGCAGGCGCCTTTCAGGAGAGTGAAACACTTCAAGAAACGGCATCTTTCCATTAACACTTGGTTGGATTTGCCAAACGCCTTGAAAAATTCCAGGATTGCAAGCCAGCCGCCGCTTGTAACGTGGCTAACAATCGTTAAATGTGCTTTATTTAATTATTCAAAAATGTCTTTGAAAAAATATTTTGTTTGTGAGCGTGTACGTTGGTGGAAGACAAAAAAAGGTAGTGAGCTCTGACAGTAATCATCTTGTAATCAATTATCAAGACTGCTGTGATGTGGCACCATGATAACAAAGTTGCAATCTTTTTAGAGAGCAACAAACATTTAGAGAGGGTATGGGGGATTGATGTTTTAGGCCGAGTCAGCAACTAAGGCTACATCACGGCAAGGCTGCCAGACCTGTAAACAGATGTCCACACGCAAATAAACAACATGCCCGGGACGAGACCTGAACCAAGACACACGTACGTAATCAACTCTCTCTCTCTCACACACACCCATCACATAAAGCTCTCACACTAAACGATGCCGATACACAAATTTGCATCCAGGCACGCACATGTGCTAGTTCACTCACACACATGCACCGAGAGTCTGTACATGTAGGAGGAAACCCCTTTCAGACACCCGGAGTGCTACAAGACAGCTTTCTTGAAACCGTTGAACGATATAACCGACCATTCGCCGCGCGCTGTGCGTTATCGAAGCATCCGTCAGAAACTGGGGAACGTTACATATTCCCTCCATCTCACACACACACACGCACGCACGTGTACGCCAATGAATTAATATTGTACTCTTGGATCTATTGTAAAAAGAAAACCAAAAATATATTTTCTGCAAATATAATCATTGTTGTTGTCAGAAACAGAAAGATAACTTGACTCCAGCGACAAGCTAATGAGTCTGAGCACGGGGGTGACAGAAGAACGGTGTCGCCTAATCGCAGTGTGGTGTGACCTAGCACAACACTAGACGCAGTTTGCGAGTTCCGCTGTAGCAAAGCAGCTGACGGCGCCCGAGACTGTAAAGGCACTCACCCCTCCCGTCCTCCATGACTGTACTCACATTGACCGTTGACATCTTACTGTGTACACTATCGGCCCTCGCCCGCCGTGCACACCTCATCCTTGAGCGCGATAACGGGGGCTGTATGGATTTCTGGCATAGTAGTCTCGACAATGGGAACGAAAGAGTTGGGGGAGGGGGCGGAGGTAGGATACCCTCCCCGCACCCTTCCTTGAGGCGCCTTCCCCCCCTACCCGATCTATCATCCCCTCCCCCACTTCCAACGGCACTTTCTTCCATGTTTTCTCCTCCTTGCACCGAGCGCGCGCCAATGACCTCCCCCTCCCACTAAGTTCCCCTCCCCTTTTCTCGCGCGTGCTTCACGTGTCGTCCTTTTTGCACTCTCTTACACAGCCCCTCTCATCACACCCTCATCACCCATTCCTAATCCAAAAGATACCACGCGCGTGCGCGGATCCCCCCTCCCACCAACCTTCTCTCGTAACATCTCAGACCAATTTGTGTCACCAGCGGCGCGCTGTGGTAGGTGCTACGTCGTTGTTACGTCGTGGTTACGTCGAAGCTTCAGGATTGCATATTTCTTCTCGGTCCGACACAGTCGTCGTTGCCGTCGGTCCTCATCCGCACACCAGCTTCCTCTGTCGTCTGGCGGGCGGTGTGGACCGTCCCCGTTGGTTATCATCGCGATGACACCCAGCGCCCCTTAACAGACGACAGGGGCAGACAATCCGAAATGTCCCTTTCCCCCATCACCAGCCCCACCCCCTTCACCTAAGCCCTATATACCCCTCTCCCCACCTCAACAACGTGCTCAGCCGTCGGCGTGGAACCATGCGAGCGGCGGCGTCGTCACTGACGCGGATGGTGTCGCTGCTGTTTGGAAGGGCCGCGCATGTCTGACCCTCCCTCTCTTCCCTCCTTGATGGTAGCAGCGCAGTTCTGGGTGTCGCTATCAAGCATCAGCGGCGCTGTGCTGCTGCTGCTGTTACTACTATATTGCTGTTGCCGCCTCACCCGCGGTTCTAGTGCTTGGGATCTTCACCGCCAGGTGGTGCTGTCCCGTTTTAGCGGGTACTCTTGCGTGCACAGGTTCGTTACTTCTCCTACCTGTATTTGTGAAATTGGAATTGTAACCACTTTAAGTTGATGCACGTAACTTTCAGTGTATATCTTTGTCGGCGGAACATTGGAGGATACTGGCTGTACGACACAACCGCATTTTCATAACCGGGGGACATGTATACGCATTTAGTATCAGCGACTCGTTTCTGTTGGCTACGTGACTTCGTTGTCAACACTGTGCTGGACTACAGGATCTTCCCGGCCTTGCAGCAGGATCTGTTTCCTGCCAGAAGCTCGTACAGTACGCATCACTAATCAACCCATCACATCTCTAACTTTTGTGTCGTCTGCACGTCTTGGAGGTCAGTGTACAGGCCGTGACTGGGAGGGGCGCAGCGTCTCGGTGGACACCTCCAGTCACCTGCAGCGCGTGGAGAGGAGAAATTGCTGTGGAGGTTGAGATAAATCAGTCTGCCCGCAATTAAATTCTTTAGGGTGACCTTTCGTCGCTGACGAGGAAATCGCCCCATGTCGTCAGTGATGTAAAACAAGGCAGGGGGTCCTTGATCTGACACTTATCGATCAACACTTTGTGGATTTTTATACCGGGGAGACTAGATTTTTATTTTTAAACCGTCACCAGGCTTCCTTGAGTTTATTGGGTGGTATAAAGTGGAAAGTTTTACGAGGGCACAAGGGAGAGGACAGCTCGCACTGTCTACTGGAAAACGTCAGTAGAAGTTTCGGGGCGTTGATCTACAGTCCGTGCGGAGACCTAATGACGAAGGTTAGATATGGGCTAGACGACGGCGGATGAGAGATTTTTTTTCTCTCATAAAATGTGCAAACGTCTGACCTCTGCATTGAAGTGATCCTTTGATCATATTTTATCGTTTCAATTTTGTGTCGTCGCGAAACTTGAAAGTCTCGTCGAACCTGTATGTGTGTGCGTTGTCCTGCGACGCCATTGAAGCGCACGTGTCAGGGGTCAAGGCCAAGACTTTACGACAAGCTTGAAAGCAGTTGTCGTAATTAGTTTGCTTCCTCTACTTATCGTGGGACTTTGTTAGATTTGAGAAGCCATCGAAGTGAAATTGTTTGCCTTTTAAAGCAGAAGTTTTTTTCCATTCTTGTAACACGAAACAAAGGGAGATGAACTTTCTTGCCTGACCTCTTACAGCAGTCATGGCGACGGATGACGTCAGATTGTCGCTAGGCATACTGGTGAGCATTCTGTGTTTTCACGCTCAGCAACTGAGAGGAGAGGTTCACGCCCCATGCTACGGCTGCCGTTTGTTTAACCTCCTGCATCAGCAGCACCCGGAAACAGACAAAAAGGTAAGAGAGAGAATTGCGAGAGTGTGTGTATGACAGACAGACAGACAGACAGACAGACAGACAGACAGACAGACAGACAGAAAATGTATTTAAGAAATAGAAAAACAGACGATAAAATAGAAACTGGCAAAAGATATGTGTGTGTGTGAGAGAGAGAGAGAAAGAGTGGGTGGAAAAAGAGAAATTACTTATTTAATAGGAAAAGACTAAAAGAATACACGAACTGGCAAAAGGCGTGTATCTGTGTTTGCATGCATGCGTGTGCAATATTGTTTTAAGATATATATTTACGATTATTCGTCAGAGAATTAGAATGGAAGTGAGTTACTGCATAATGCAGTCTCAGTGACGATGCTACTTTCAGGTCATCGGTATGTCACTCACACAGTGAAATGAATGTACTTTTCTGGTAAATTAATTAGAAAATAATCATACGGTGAAGACTAATCTGGAGTTCTTTGTAGACGAATTTGGATTTCAAAGTTCATCACATTTAATAACAACTGTGCATGTGCTAGATGCCTTTAAATCTGATATATAGATATTTCAGGGGATAATAAATATAAATTTGTTTTATATTTTTAGATGATGTGTATAAATAAAATAGAGAGAGGTGAAGAAATACACACAAAGAGATGAGGAAGCGAAGGGAAGGAGAGTGAAAGATAAAAAAACAAAAATGGTGCAGCATGCCTCTCACACGAAGATCAAGACGATGAAAGCATGCCTGCTACTCCAGACAGTTCGGGACCTTCTATATTTAGGCCGTTTAACGTTTTATCTCTGACCTGTGACATTGAGGGAATGGAACACAAAACGCATTACGATCGACAGAGAACTTACTCGGACGAGGAACGATAACCCAAATAAAAATTCTTTCGGGCGACCTAGGAGATGAGAGTTCGAGGCATTGCACCAGGAGATGATAAATCTTGGGTGAATGCGGATTTTGATGCGAGAAGCAGACTTCAGTATCAGGACCTGGTGTTGCTTTTAGCTTATAAGGCTCTGGCAGTAGATCCTTTTCATTTTCTTACGGTTCCCACATTTTATAAAATAAAACTTCTTTGTTCTTAATGTGCATGCCTGCCCACAGTCACGCACGCATAGAGAAATACAAGACGGAGCAAAATTTAAATCAGCGGACATTTTTCTGTCCTGACATTAAAAGTAACCTGCGGCATCTGCTAATCGTAAACTGTGGACTTCCACATACATTAAAAAAACACCATCATAGAGATGAATGACTCTTTCGTGTTATCGGGTTCTCACCTTTCTCCACAAATAGAAAGAAAGAGACAAAATGTGAAGAAATGAAGCTCAGGACATATGTAAAAAGAAAGATAGCTATAAAGAAAATGCGAGAAGAAGATAGAATAAAGAAGGAAAAGAAAGAAAACTATCCAAAGAAAGAGATGGAGACTGAAAGATTTTTTTAAAAATGGGGAATAAGAAGAAAAAATATAGAAAGGAAAGAGAGAAAAGCAAATAAAAGAATAGAAGATCCGGATAAAGAATGAACAGGCAGAAAAAGACAAACTCTGCTCATCGTTACAATTTGCAAAATGAACGTGTTGTGTTGTGACTGCCAGCTGCGTCTAAATGACATTTGCCAAGATAATTGTACCGTGTCAGATCGAAAACATTGTTGCATGTCGGGTAATTTGAAGATCAAAACAGCCAGACACTAGCTAACTAAGACAACTATTTCTTTGGTGCACAAAGAAGGTCTCGACAACCGTCTGAATGGAATTTAGCACGGTTCGTTTCCCAATGTCAAGATTTCTAGTTTTTTTATTGCTTTGATAAGTTTATCACTGTAAAGTACACGAAAACGTAACATAAATCTGCATTTATTTGACACAAGTAACAGATAAAGGAATTCAAGGTAAAAATGAGTTCATTTTCAGTGGATTGTTAGCTGTTAGTGGACTGTAAACACTTATAAGAACTTGGGCGTAAATTTCGTGCCTGACCGCCTGAGAGAGAGAGAGATAGAAAAGTAAAACGACAAGTGAATGAATGACAAAAATGCTCTTCATTATGATGGAGAAATCGGTGATATCCTTTCCTGACCCCAAATTATAAAGTATGCGTTTTGAGGACGTCAACGAAGAATCAAGTCGATTATATCACGTTTGCCTGCCACCGAGCTGACTTGTTGTTCGCTCAGCAATATGTTGGTGTGAGAAATTCAGAAACTGTGCTTGGTAAGAAAGATTGGTCGTCTCAGCAACTTCCGGGTAGCACACATCCTTCCACGGACGGGTATAGGTGGACTGCTGTCTCCCGAGACCAACGCCCAGCCTCTTGCGAAGTTTCCCGCTGTTAGTCTCGGCGAACCTAAACAATGAACTTGACTAAACCGGAAGCTTTGTATACACCAGCCTCGTTCTAGTACCTAAGCTTAAAAGTGGCTAAACCGGAGGCTTTGTATACAGCAGTCTCGTTCTAGTAGTTAGCTGGAAAAAATCATCTGCCAGCAGTCTAGTAATACAAGTTCGTGGTCCTTCCACGTGACAAATAATTTCTGCCTTCTCGTCACTGTTTCCTCAGCGAAACTGTCTGCGTCATTAGTTGCTGTCGTCATCTTGCTTCGTTGTGATGTCATAATATTATGACGCTATAATACAATAATGTGGAGATATCACAGATATCTGTTTTAACAGCCTGTCTCAGGATTTGTCTCTGGCATATTTCCTGGATGGTTCAGTGCAATTCATTATTGGAATAAAGATTAACCTTCCATGCTGAAGACTTCTTAAGCCATGTCAAGTTTAATATCGCTAGTCAGCAACAGTTGTCTGTTCAGCCAAGATTTAATTTGATTTAACAAGACGTTCTTAAACTTGCAAATTAAACGGGTGGAGACTCGCGAGAGCTCTAGTTCCGTAGGAATGTTCGAGAAAAATTAATAAAATACAAAACTATTAGCAAATACAGGAGGAATTTAACGTAAAATTACTGTTGTTTCAGCAATTTTTCTAGTCAATTGACAACCACACAATAACTTATCTTGCAGACTGATAACAATTGTTTAGAACCAAAAGTAATATAAGCAATATAACGGTCCTAAAGAAACGAGTGCTTGCATAGTTCTTTTAAGTTAAGTTTAAATTTTTTTGTGATGGGGGAAATGGGGGTCTCTTTTTCGCCGATTTTACGGCAGTTAGCCTGCGAAATTTGGCCACCTCGAAACTGAAAGCAAGATCTTCGTGAGATTCGTTTGTGGTCTCCACGCAACGTTACAGACTGTCAGGCAGGCACACTTTACCCATGTTTTCTTCTCCATCTGCGACAGGAGTTACGCCTCTTGATTGCGTCTCTGACCATTTATCAGCTTCACTGGCGCCTGATTTTGTTAAGGGCGATATATATAGCGCCCGGTGATTGGCTGTTTAGAACGATGCGACTTAACCAGTTTTTTTCCTTGTGGCAGATGTAGCCAACTAGGACGCCTGATGCCCAGGGTGAAACTAACCTCACATTGAGCTATGAGTAATAACAATAGTGATATAACTAAGAAAAAATATTATATTACATTCTTAACCACCTGAATTTTTTTTAAGAGGAAAACATGGCATCCGGTGTATTACCAACAGTACCTCAGTCTAAGCATGAACACAGTTTCTACAATGTCGACACATCAGCAATGTGCACGAAGCAACACCGTCGAAAAGTTCTGGTTCACAGTCAGGTCAGCAATAAGCGTATCATCGTCGTCCTTGAGGACGCGGCTCAGTATAATATTTATTTCGAAGTGTATAATCCCTGAATAGGAATATTTTCGAGTTGTATATAAAAAAAGACAAGTTATCGGCACGAGCGTTGGCGCGGTTGCAGCCAAGCGGAGAGGATTCTACCCCATGATTACTAGATCTAAATAAACAAAGTCATCGCTGTTGACAAGGCAAAATACGAGTAACTGCATTTTTCCAGGAAATGCCACTACACCCTGGCACTCTGGCAAAAATGTCACTGCATCAGGACTGATTATCTAGAGGAACCATCATACGGAAGCGAATTCTGTTCAAACTAAAGGTATTGACTTACCCACCCACCCTTCCACCCGTTTAGGTGCCTATAGAAAATTATATAAGCAGCAGATGATGTTATATAACATTATAGACTATTACAATGATAATAATTATTTTTATAGCTCATTTCCTACTTCAAAGTACTAAACGAAAAGTAAAAATACACAAATACGTAAAAGGAGATTTAAAAGTAGTCATCTTTTTTCGGGTTAGTAGGCAGTCCCCTTAATACAGATGTAAGTTGGTAATGTCTTCATATGATGACATTTCTTTCATGGAGTGCGGTGCTGAGCTTTGAGTCTTATAAATAATCTTGGACCGCACACCCCGGGCATCCACTTCGCTTTGACAGATGATTACTTCTCCTCATTTTATGATTTACTCTTTTGTGCTCACTTACATGTATTGTATAAGTGCTCTTTAATAATAATAATAATAATAATAATAATAATAATAATAATAATAATAATAATACAAAGACCAGAAGACTTCGACAGCTTGAATTTAACGGACGCAAAAAATAGATGTATAGGCAAGGTGGAGAAAGGTGTGTTTGAAAACTTTGTTTTTAGCAGTGCTGTGAATGAATTTCCGGTGGCAACATAGTTGAGAGCAGAGCACATGGCTATCAGCTCCTGGCACGAATGGCTCATGGGTATAGGGGTCTTCTTTCTCTTGTACCGGTATCCTCCCTTCCCTGATAACAGGCCAGATGCATGGTCATCCGGCCGTGCTGACGTCACTGCAAGATGTTGTATTTAGTACATTTGACCATCTGTACAAGAGCCGCCAGTTTAGCATGAGCGATAACTGCTGTACTTTGATTGTAATGGCATGGTTATAGGACTAAATAACGGCTGGAAGATGGAGTTACATGAGTCCTCGACACACATATGCACGCACGAACATACTTCTACACACGCACGCATGCAGGCACGCATATAGACACACACATGCACACGCCACTAAATCCCTAATAATCGTGCATTTGAGAGCTCAGTTCTGCCATCTTTCACTTTCCACACGTGCATGTTTGCATGTTAAGGCAACATATATCACAAGAAAACATTCGCCAGGGGAGAACTCTGAAGAAACTGAGAAATATACCGACGTAGGGTGTAGACCTGAACTAACATGCATTGTCTAGGTTGTGTTGTGGAAAGCTCGATAATTTCATATTACAATTGTAAATCAGCCATCAAACCAATCTTAGAATTTACTGATAAACAGCTCTGGAATACCAGGTTAAAAACAATTCGTCAGATTTTAAAATAACCACTCAGTTGGTAGACACATTAGCGCCACTGCAACCGGAAAGGACAAAAACAAGCTTCTGGAAAGGCAACGGTGGGTTGAATGGCTCTTTCAACAGAACCAGGCTTTTGAAGTCCACCTGCACTTTTACAAGAGGCTAGAAGAAGATTTGGTTCAACCGTGCAGCGGTTGATTAGTCGGGTATCTTATACCAGAATAGGTCGGGAAAAAGCCCCCTTTCATGCTGGACGAGTAAGGGGTGGGTAGGACGTGTGGGTGTGCAAGCTGACCGCTGCAATTTGTAGTGACACCCAGGAAGACAAGAAGCCTTCGAAACTCTTGTGACGTAAAGCACCATGTCGAGAACGTTATGTGATGTAAAACGCCTTGTAAAGCATTCTATGACGTAGAAAACCATGTCGAGAAAGTTATGTGATGTAAAACACACTTTGTGACGTAAAAACGGTATAAGAGTCTAAAGTGACGTAGAACACTAATTTTCTGTCACTGTACCAGAGATACATATTGTTCTGTTTGAATGCTCTCTCTCTCTCACACACTTTTGATATCAGCTGCGTCGTCGCGACTCTTTCATTAAAAGCTGCTTGTGGAGAAAGTACGAACCCAGGGATATTTTCGTTGCCATAAATTTTTTGAAAAAAATGTTGCACCGAATCAACCAAAACTGTATCTGTTTCGTTAACCTGCGAAAAAGTTTGCAGCAACTTTACCTCGGGTGGGTTTCGCGAGCGAGCAAGTGAACGAGGGAGATAGTGAGTGAACACCCCATTCATCAATCTATTGATTTATCCAGCTATAAATCTAAAATTCTTTTGGCTCTTCAAATGGCGATAAAGCAATCTGATCGAAGGCAAGTAGGGGCACACGTGTTTCCAGCCCCCACACGCAGCACAGAAGTCCCCTGACCTACTCCTCGTACTCCTCCTGGTGGACCCTACTCTTCACGTCGATGATGGCGCCCCCTGAGATCCATAGCGAGGCTAAGCATGTCATTTGACAAAGGAAGCGCACCATTTGGCTGGTTATTGTTATTCTGTCGTGAGAATGTCGCGGGCGTTCTGCTTGCACAATCTTGACGTCACAGCCTTGGCAGCTTCCACGCCTTGATGTGACGTGGAGCCAATAACATCATTACGCCACCGCCGTGTCAGTCAGTTCGGTCTGGCGGCGTACACGATGCGGGTGCAGTGAGTACACCTCACCCCATCGGTCTGGCACTTGGAAGGTTGGTTTGAAGTTTACCGCTTTCGAAGAGGCAGTTTCATCTTTTTTTGAAGAAAAATGCGAGCTTTTAATAGCGCTATAAAGCCGGTGCAAAATTTCTGAGCAAGGAGTATGAACATTTCATTGGCTGCCAAATCTTATCGGTGTTCCTTGGAAAGTGGGTTGTTTACCTTTCTCGTACATCTGTCATTTTATGCTACAATCGTTACTTTCATTTGTCTGTCCGCTTGCCCACATTTCTTCTTAATTTCTTTCTTCTGTAGTGATGATGTGCTTTTTGCGATCTTTAAGGCAAAGTTTTACTGGTTGGTCTGTTGCGCCACTGGAATACCGGATTAGCTTGTATATCTTAAGGCTGGAGTTGAGAGTGGGAAATGAGAGATTAGATAAGACGATAAAGCGAGCATAATTAGACAGCGTAAATAAAAGGTCTAGTCGTTTACAGACGCACACACGCACAGACACACGCACACGAAATTTCCCCACAAATAATTTTACTGAGCTCCTCTTTTTCTGAACATTCTATAAATGTAGACCTACAATCATCATCCTCATCACACACGCACACACACCTTTATATTAAGAATCAAAAATACACATACACACAGAAATCACACACAGATACCTGCATACAATTAACCCCCCTCCACGCTCTCTCTCTCTCTCTCACACACACAAGACAAAGATACATGTACACTTAGAGAAAGAAATAGAAAAAGATAATCACGTATGAAACCGAGACTTAATAGACATCCACGGATACTCCCAGCTCTCCCTGTAGACTTGACAATGTAAAAGCATGTAAATACGTGATGTCAGCACGATTGATATATGTGTTTGCTTACATTTCTATCTTGCAGCTTATTCGTGCCGATCGGGAGAAACACCTAAATAAGCTGTAAGATATTCGATTTTTAAAGTCACCCTGGGAGGCCTTTAAGTATAACAAAAATTACAAAGTGACGTCAGAAGAGGCGCCGCACCAACGTTCGTCGCCGCAGAGAGGATGATCGCCATCCCCTCCCCTCCCCTTTCCCTACTTAATTACTGGGTTGTGGGCCTTGCGACTGGAGTAAGCCCTGCGGAATCGAAATCACTCAATATGTCAGTAAATAGACCCCAGACCTGCTTTGTCTGAGATCTTACACGTAATTATCCTTTTTTTATTTTGCAAGTGTCATGACTCAACCTTATTTCGACCATATGCGTGAGAGCGACAGCTAGAAGAAAAGTGAGTTGTTTACTCTTTCTTTCTTTCACAAGATATCAATTTTCTTCATTTTTCTCTCTTTCTTACTTCTTTCTTCCCCCATTCTTGCTCTTTCCCTATTCTCTTTCCCACTCTCTCTTTGTTCTTGATCTCTAATTCTTGAGTTGCCGACATTAGCTGAAGGTTTGAATTGCGAATGAATAACTAAAAATCTAATCTAAGTAAACAATTGAAATAGTTAAATATGTAATTTAAAGAGTAACGTAAATATTCAACAAAATAATCCTTAGTGACTCTTCAAGCAGAGAGAAAGTGCTTCTTCCCTGAGGTAATTTTATGTTATTTTATTTCATCAACAGCGTGGCTCTGATAAAAATAAAGACCGTAGCAAGGGTTCGTGCATGTCAATCTTGCATAGTTTACTTTTTGAGACATGAAGTCGAATTTGAATGCTGACAAGTGGCAGTTTAAAGTTCTTTTCCGTCACTGGTGGGACATATAACACCTGTAACAGTTTACATTGGTTATGAGCATGTTTTAAGCATGCTTAGTATGGTGGGAACCAGGCCTTCTTCTTCGTCGTCGTTGTTGTTATCACGTGATCGGATTAGAATCCCCCGATTGGTCACGCTAAGTAGAGTTCGGTGTATTTACTCAGGAACAAAGTGATGAATGCCCGAAGCGAATTTTACTTTCCTTCACGACTCGACCTTACAGACGAATTCTAGCTCGAGGCCATGGTGAGGAGTGAAGGAGACCAAAGATGTCTGTGAACTTTCACCTGGCCGTTTGCCCGTTCTGATTTGGCTTATCATGTATTTTTAGAGAAGAGGCAGCAAGCTTCGCACAAAAGATTTCTCTGCCTTCCTTCTCCTCCCCTTACGATGCTTCCTCCAGCTGTTTTTGTCAGCCCTCATCTTTGAGAGCTCCAGACTTGTGTCTCGAGACCAGCAGATGGAAGCAGCACGGCGTAAACTTAACATATGAGTAATATTAACCCTTTACAGTTCAGAATTTCCTCTTCCTCCACCAGTCAGATGCTGTTTTTTGGTACAAAAGATCTAGAAAACTACACAAGGTGAATAGCTATTTCTTCTAAGCATGTAGCTTAGTGTTCTTTCAGACAGCAATAATGAAAGTAAAGTGCAGGAATAAAAATAATAGACTGCAGGGGAGTGAGGGTATTGGTGTTTTCTGGACTTATTTCCCCCTGCGCCCGTTTTATGAAATTTTGTCGAAATAATGTTCGACTTAAATGTTGGCCCGCCAGCTGTATTTTTTCCGAAGAGGAAGAGAGGAAGAGAGAAGGAAGAGATCGTCTTTTGCGCCGATCGCTAGCACTGATGGAGGAAAAGTCGCTGCACCTGGTGGGTGGCCTGTAATGTGTGTCGGACATGGCTGCATTGCTTGGTTTGCAGCAAAAATGCGCTGTGGGTGTGCGTATCTGGCTTAGCACGCGAGGAAAAAAATGGTGGGTTTGATTCTTATATAAGACACATTAATTAAACTGTTGCTCGTCTGTTCCTGACCATGACGATTATCATAAGAACTTGCCAAGAGTATGGGAAGAGGGACAGGTGCTAAAACAAGCTATTACCTACTTTATCGTCGTCGTCGTCATCATCTTTATTTACTTTATCCTTTTTCTTGTCATCTATTCCTTTTCTACTCTGGGCGGTCCGGTGTGAAACGGTTAGCGCCTGTCACCAATGCAGTGATGGCTGGCAATCCTGGGTTCAGTTCTCGTCTCGGGCATGATTTCTTTCTTTGCATGTGGCATCTGTTTGCAGGCCTGGCTGCCTTGCCATGGTTTAGCCTTAGTTGCTGGCTCGGCTTAAAACACCAACTACATCATCATCGTCATTTTTTTTTCTTCTTCTTCTTTCCTCGTTTTCTTGTCATCTTCTGTTCCACTTCTGCTCTACCACTATTTAACAAACTAAGCTGAACTAAAATCCTGTTAGCGTTGCTGCCAACAACACGATAGGATTTGCAGTCTCTTCCAGAAAAATTATCATCGAGGTGAACGTCTTTGCGTAAGAACAAAACATCAAAGGATCGCTTAAGTGAGCGAAAAAGTAAATTAGTGTGAATTTAAAAGCAGTTTTCTCTAAAGTCTTTTTGGGATTTTAAGTTTCACATCTTCAAATTTTATTTGTGCATTCTGTCGCTATTTTATTCAACCTAGACATAAAAACAATATCCACAAACGGTATAATAACTGAAGCAATAAGCTGTTGTGGATTAAAAAATATCCTTATGTTTGGGTTAAACTTTGACTGACAAAATATTATGCAAAGAAAAGAAAACTACCTTTTAGCTTTTACAAGAAATAGAAATTATGCTTAAAAGTATAATGGGTAAAGGGTTACAAGCATTGTTTATAACAGGGACTGACGATTTACGAAATAGCAATCATAAAATAAATGAGAAAAGTCAATAACGACTCGCGCATGCGCACTCTGCTGAGGATAATACCACATTACATTTGGATTTGTGATCTTTCTCTGTGTGTGTTTTTGGAATGTGCTTGTGTGTTTGTGCACGTGGTGAGCTCGCGAAGTGTGGAAAAAACACGTGTCTGCAGTGTTTTCGCGGTCGTCATGGTTACGTAGTAAAGTAAGGCAGATGGGTAAGAGGGCATTGCTCAGCTCATTAGTAGGTCGGCGTTTTTATAAACACACTCAACGAGCTAATTATTTGTGTTTGAGGCGCGCAAACACCATGGGAGATCATTAGAACACATGCAGGAAATCCGCAAGGGCCTCAAATACCACAGGAAGAAGAAAAAAGGGCATTGATAATCGGTATGATGCTCTCTCTCTCTGTGTGCGTGCGTGCGTGCGTGTTAAGTATGTGTGGCGTGCTGTGACTCAGGGTCTTTGAGGACAGGCAGGATGAAACGAAGAAAAGACAGAAAAGATATAAAAGAGTTGGAGAGAATAAAGATAAAACAAACGAGGACGAAATTAAACTTTAAAAATGAAACTGAAAAAAAGACAGGAAGGGGGAAAAATTAAGGAAAAAGAAAGAAGAAAAAAAAGAAGAGATTAAAGAGCGCAAGAAACGAAAACTATAAGAGAAAAAAAAGAAATTATAAGAGATAAAATTCTGAAAAGGAATTGATTTAATTGTAGCTTCCTGCCCTCGGCTGTGTCTAAATTGGTAAGCAGTTTTTTTAAAAGCAAAAAACGTTCAGACAGCCCAGATAAACTTTGCCCTCACTGTTGTCACTTCCGGATTAACCGTTTTCTTCCCTGTGTCCAGTGCCAAACTTTCAGTGTCGGAGTTTTCTGTATTAGTTTGCGAACTCTTTTGCTCTCCCTTTTCTTTCAAGTTGTCTCCCCATCCGACCTCGTGTGTGGATATATATATATCCTCCGCTTCCCTTATCCCCACCACCTGCGCTTTGCAACTTTCTACACTCGTCACCACCCGGCTTCGACAAAAAGTAGTAACCCTTTCTCTTTTCCCGAGTCTCGGGTACCCAGGGTATATCAGTGCAAAATCGATCTGAGCGTGTGGTTTGCTTTCTTTACCTCCTCTTTGTGAAGAACTGATACGTCTGTTGTTGTCTGTTGAACCTTGTTAAAGGTTAAATCCGTGCACATACGCACGCGTGCACAACCACACACCTGTAGAAAGAACAAAACTGATGATATATATTTTTATCTATTTATCTATAAAATTGGGCGACCTAAATTTTGTTGACACTGGAAACCTTTTTGTCAGCGTCTTTTACTTCTGCTCACTTTACTGTTTTCCTTCATCTTGGCTCGTTCAGCGTTACCTGCTGTCATCTTTTTCTTTGATGTCAGCCAGATTGCAACGGTCAGTCTGTTGACGTCACAGGCATCGCTTCGACGCGTCGGCTGTTCCGATTGGGTGTTCCTGGCCACCGGAAGTTGACCAGACCATCTTTGCCGTATCACGCCTCTCGCCTTGTGACAGATCGTTCCACAAGACTTAAAAAAAAATATATATATATATATTTCGAGATATCAGAATTTGTAAAATTCTGTAGTAGGTGCACTGCACATCGTTAGCCGCTAGTAGCACAACAATGACAGTGACAGATCAGTAGCCGTCAGTCGCTACTACTCGTAAAATACATACAAGTTTACCTGACTGCTTTCCGTTAACCACCAGACCTGCTTCTACCTGCCTGCAGATGAAGTAAGTCAGGCAACTGCGTAGATCACTAATAACAAGTTCGTCTCCTCTTGAGATACGACAATGCACCCTATTTTTATTCTTCTTTGGCTTCTGCTTGGGCGAAAAACTTTCATCAGGGTTATAAATTTGGGGCAAACATGCTCTCGTCGTTGAGCGTCTAGAATAAAAACAGGACTAACTTGACTCGCGTGCGCGCACACACATACGCACGCACGGAGACACAAGTACAAACGGTTACGGAGAAGAGGAGGAGAAGAATAAAGAAAAAAATTAGGAAAGAAAAAAATAGAAAAAAGATCAAAAGATCGAAGATATTCATGCTGTCATAAATTTGTCAAGGAAATGGGAAAAGAGGGTAAAAAGGAAAATTATGAGATGTAGTATCCGAAGACAGTAACACGCAGGGCTCCATATTTGTGGCAGAGGGAATAAATCATCGGATATATTCCGCTACACCTGCGTCTCCCAAAGAATGTCGACTAAAGAGTTATCAGTCTTCTTTTTCTCTTTTAAGATCTTATTTATTATTTCGCCTACTCATGTGCGCAACTCAGGGGAAACAATAACACGTTTTCTGTCGTCGAGGGTCAACGGGGAAAACCGTTATGTGCGAAAGATTGTGTGTTTGCCAGACACCGCGTTACTTCTACTTATGATAAATGGATCTGTTGATTGATGAATGTTAATCCGGGGTTAAAAATTGGGATCACACACGCGTACGCACACATACACGCAGGCTAATACAGACACAGTTTATTCGACTTCTTCCTATTTTTTTGCTGCTGACATCACTAGGTATCGGTGTCAGAAAAACGCCCAGTACATGATGACGTCACTTCTCCACCTTCCATAGAAGTAAAGGATGCACACTGTCGCTTATTTTCAGCACCGAGGTAGACGCATGGAATAGTTAACCCCTTTGTGTGGACAACAGCAATGTTGACCTTTCCCCCCACCATAGTGTGGACAACAGCAATGTCATCTGTATCTTCGCGATTCGTACCTCATACTTGACCTCATCTTTCAACCTTTCCTCTTTTCTCCATTCGGGAAAAAACCCTCCCTTCATCAGCGATAGGTCGTATTTCGAGCTGGCGTACATACGTGTGCTTGTTTGTCAGTGTGTTCGTGTGCAACCACCCTTCCGGCATGAGCTCTTGCCCTTTCTTTTTTGAGGTGTGTGTGAGAGAATGCGTTGAGTCCGCCCTTGATGGTGGGGAACGATGCTTAATAACGTAGATTTTATTTTTGTTTTTCTGTTCTTCTTTGACCCTCTTTTGTCTCGTACCTTCTTTTTCTCTCTCTTGCTGGTTCTGTATTTCTATCTGCCATTTTGCCTCTTTTTGTCCGTGTATTTCTCGTGCTTGCTTTTTCCTGTCTGTCTTCCACCAGCGAGGTCTCAAGACATATATTACTTGAGTCCTCCAAATCTTTCCCTTTACCGCCTACTAGCCTATTTCTCAACTCTGTATATTTTTGGAAAACAAAACAAAACTAAAACCACTTTCACGCTTGAATGTTTTCTTATGTCTGTGAAATCGTACACAATTTTCTTGGTTTCTCTCTCTCTTTCTCTCATTCTCTCTCACTTTTCTTTGGCAAATTAAATGCATGGTAGATACATAAAAACACTTTGCTAGCTTTCATCACCCTTAAATAACTCATCCACCCACTTATCCTAATTAGGTGCAAAATGCATCTTCCAAGCTTTAAGAGCAAGCTAAAATAAAAGCATATTAGTTTCCAAGTTTTTTAGTTTCTTCTAGTTTTTTTAAGTTTCTGCTTTACATTTGAAAATACACGCATTTATGTTTTATACTGTTAGCTGTCAGTCAGAGATGAGCGGGAGCAAGACATCCTGGTCTGCAACTTGATTCTTGTCTTTTCATCAGCTGTGTGCCACATAATTTATTAAATTTTTCTGAAAAGGACAATGCAAGGAATAGGTTTGTGACAATTTCTTTCTTCCAAAGTTATTTTCATTCCTGTACCTATAATAGTCCCTCCCAAGCTGTCGCGTCTTCTTGAAAGCCTTTGCAGACGACACTTTCTTGAAGTCTGTATCAGGTACCTCCTGCCTTCTTGCCAAATTAAGGTGTGTTTCAGACTAAAAAACTGAGTAACATGTAAAATTCGTGTGCGATAATACTGAGAAATGTTTTTGTGAGACTATACTCTATTTCCATAGTTTCACGCCGAGCGACTGTGGCACATTCTTAGGGAGGTATGCAGGTCGTGCTGGCACCGAAGGGCTTTTCTCTCCGAACATTAAATAACTAGGTAGCAAGAACGAAAGACAGAAAGGTAATTCCAGAGCCTTAAAAAAGCATGAGTGGTGTTTAGTCCACGAGGTTGATGCTAAACAAAGTCGGCGACGGGACCAGTGTGCCACCCGTGGTGGATCGAGGAGTCCAATGTGGGTATGTGCCCTGCATCATTAAATTGTCTGGCACTAGAAAGGTGTAAACATATCCAGGCTGCTGCAGCCTTCTTCTCACGTTTGTGGACCACTGACGACAGAAACTTCAAGAAACGCTTGTGGGGGAAAGGGGGGAGGGGGAAAGGCGGATTGCACGCAGACGTGCACGTGCATGCTCGCGAAGAAAGTGCGGAGACTGGCGAGAGTACAAAAAGAGTATTGACCATAAAGATCTTCGCTCACAGCCGCCCATTAAATCGCTCCTGTACTGACAGTGGCAGACGTTATGGCCGAGGGTGGGAGTGGAAGCAGAACAAACACGAGCACGAGCCAGGATACATAAACATGTGTATGTGTGTGTGTGAGAGAGAGAGAGGAAGAGAGAGCAGGCATATGAGAACAGTATCATAGATACACGTACACATACACATCTGCATACAAATATACACATGCGCAGGTACAAAACATAGATATGGGGTTAGTATTTATGAATATTTATATCACTTGGCTTCTAAAATTCAATTACTCACACAGACGCGTTCAGACATATATATATATATTGATTTTACGTTACAGACGTGCGCAAATATATTTATAATTATATATACACATATACAACCTTACATGCATAAACACGCGCACTTGCAATATATAAATATACACCTGTATATACTCATAGACAGACAAACACATGCGTACAGTCACCGCATGCAGAAGAAAATACCTGTGCACACCTGGTCGCGTGCAGTAGGCGCACAATGTGTGAAAAGGTATTCATATGGTGCACTGTATGTAATAACATGTGCCCTGTCGGACAATAAGCAATAAAAGTGTTTATAAAGTGCACTGGCAGGACACCAACGCATTCCGCATACCTCAGATATACGAACAAACATAAATAGAAATGTGAAGCCCAAGAACGCTCTAACAAAGGACAGAGTTCCAGACACACAGTCTCTCCCACACAGAGCCTTGAAGCAACGGAGTAAACAAACAACTATTTATTATACGCGCTCACACTCCAGAGCGTAAACATGAGAAGAAATAAATACCGAATCATACACGCAAACAAAAGTACTTATAAATTGTAAGAGGCTTATCGTTACAGACATATTAAGTATACAGCAGGCGTACAAACAGTCAGGCCTCTGGCACTAACTTCCAGACCCCGCCCATGACCTCGCCGATGACGTCATCCATACCCCTTGCGGTTATTTTCCACACCTTCTAACGTTCTCTTTGTTTTTCTACCATTTCTCGCCCTCCTCCGGTAGATTCACTTTTTTTCGGGTCTCGATGTTTGCCGCTAGTAAGTGTAAGAAGCAGTCGCCTGGTCATGTTATTTAGTTAGTTCACCTGTGACGGATTGTAGGTAAAGGAAATAATCACCTGGACACGTTGCTTTCAATTGTCGGCGTGTCTGTGGTAGGTTGTATGTAAAGGAAACAGTCGCCTGGTCATGTTATTCTTTAATGGAGGTGCTCCTGTGGCGGCCTGTACATACCTGGAGGGTCATGACCTGCTTCATTGTCGGTGTCCCTGTGGAGGACTACAGGTGTAATCAAACAATCTGGTGTTGGTGAATGTTTGAAGGAGAGAGCGTATTTATTTTTTCATGGAACATGCTTTAAAGAACAGGTGGACGTATTTGACGTTGGGTAGTCCTTTTCGTTTTGTTCCCTTCTCTCTCTCTCTGAACATGCCGCCGACACTATTAATACTTTGAATGTTTCCTTCTCTACAGCGCAATGTGTGTGGGTTGAAGGTAAGCTCCAGGACAATGAATCTTTGTCCTTTATAACGTCCTTTGACTTAACTGATCTTGTGGAAACATGGAAACTTTTTTCCACAATTTTTTTCTTTTCATAAACAGGCTAATAATTTGACCAATCAGGTTCGCCTGCTCTGGCGGTTTATTATGTTCAATAAATAATAACCTGTTATAATATTGCCTAATTTTACTTTGCGTTTTCTCTATTATCTGTGTCACACCTCCATGACGTAATCTGTCAGTAGCCGTCACGTAACGCCTGTTGCCTGTTTTCGTTCTGTGAGCGGATAGCTACGTCCAACATTCCGTCCCATACACTACCTGTGCATACAAACTCGAGCAATCATCAGGTCACAGATTGTCTTCACTGATTATCATCAGAGATGTTGTCTCGGATATGGCAACTCGACACTGAATCTTGATGAACTTACTGACTCAGCTGGCGATGAGTGACATGGAGGGAAAAATAAAAAGCAAAGGAAGGAAAAGAGGAGGAGGCGGAGAGGAGGGAATAAGAAAGGTGGGAATAGAAAGAGGAGAAAGTAGTGGCAAGAGAAAGACGATAAGAAAAGAAGGCAACTTGTTTTGTGCTTTGGTTAAGCGATGCTACAATCTGTGATGCGATGAGCATTTGCTCCTTTGGAGGATAAGGACTTCCGATGCACGAGATGTAGGAAGAGACATTGACATGTTAAAGACTACAACACTAATTATTTCTGTCATATTTAATCACTTGTATGTCATATTTGCTTCTTCACATACACAAACACACGTAGAAGCAAGTATGAAAGATATGATTAGAAAAAAAGAGAGTGAAAAAGAATAAGAAAGAGAATGAAGCTAGATAATGATAGAAAAACGAGAACGAGAGAGGATAAAAGAGAAGGAGAGAAAGAGATAAAACATTCTCTTTTACAGGAAAAACAAAACCAAAAAACAACAAACAAACCCGAAGAGAAGTTTTACTACGCGGTCGAGCGAACTAACAAAGACGTATGCCGCGATATTTAAAGTAGAAAAAGAAAAGCCCAGGGAGACGACAAGGGACATTTGTCGAGTCCTGTCGAGCGTTCACCGCAGGGCAGGCGAGCGGCACGTGCGATGGATGACGTTGTGTGCTCACGCGCAGAGTACGCGCAGCGCGTCAGATCTGTCGATAAGGTAAATGACATTGACGTGCTACGCCACATGTTAGCTTATTTATTTTTAGCAGGATTATCGACGACGAGGGATGTTTTCGTGTTTTAAAACAGGAAAGGAAGTCAGTGGGGCCTGATGGAGGGAAGGAACTCGTAGGCTCGTGTTTACGATACGCGCTTGCTTCCGTATTCCCCTGAATGGGGGTTAGGGGTTGGGAAGGTGAGTTCGGAGGTTCTTCTTGTCTTTCATGGGTAGTTCCGAGTAGGGAGCCCTATAAGTGAGCCTGTTTTGTATTATTTTCTTAGAAGAGCGTAGACCAATAGAAGGAGAAGGCAAAAAAGGAAGAAAAGAAAGACGTAGGAAAGGGAAGAAACAATCAAAGATGAGGAGGATGTGGTGGGGAAGATTGGTGTTCGACGCCGAACCAGCAACTAAGACTATATCACAAGGCAGCCAGCCCTTTAAACATCTGCCACACGCAGAGATAAAACAGCGTACCCAAGACGAGAACTGAACCCAGGACAGCCAACCCTCACTGTATTGGTGACATCGTGAAAGCATGGAGGACGTGTAACTATCCCCGACGTGCCCAGTTCCCCTATGGGCATCTACAGAGAAAACACGGAGATTGTACATTATGCCTGTTACAAAATTGTAGACCCGTCGAGCTTATTCGTGGGTAATTCACAGAACGGGATTTTATTTACATTGTGCACTGACAACGCTCATGAAAATGTGTGTCGTCGTCATCCTCCATCTTAAAAAGCCGGCTGCCGTTGACAACGTGCGCTCGGAGGAAGAAAACTCGGAGACGGCTCTGATTTTCCGCTACTGCATTCATGGCGGCTAATTTGTGCCACTCCCCTCCTCCACACACCACCCAAATGGTTTCCTCCTTCAAGTAATTTACCGCCTTCCGGACGTGTCCCTCCTTTTCACTCCACCCCCGTAACTTTTCCGGAAAAAAGGTTGTCCCCCGCCAACAACTGGTATTTTGAAGGCTTCACAGATTTCTCCCTCACTCCGCCTCACAGCTAGGTCTTCTCTTCCTGCAAGATTTTTTTTTTTAGCTGACCGGAGGCAGCGACGTGAAAGTCAAGGAGGGGCGGGAGGAAAATACATTCGATGCCTTATTGCAGGAAAGGTGTGTGCGTGTGTATGAGGTGAGGTGGGTGGGGGAAAACCAGTCGAGGGCGTAAAAGTTTTTGTTTGTAAAATGTCCAGGGTTAACTAACATATGTACGTTAATGATAGTCTTCTGTGATTTACGGTCATTAATAGTAGTAATAATAAGTTCGCTTATTTATCCCCATATCCCAGAACTATGGACAAGTTCATTGCGGTTTATATATCACAGTAACGTGAAAGTCGTGACAGTAATGGAGTGACATGTTAGGGTATCACTTATCTCAGGTCAACTGCGGGTGTTAAAGCTGTCAACCTGCACGCCTTGGGTTCGAGACGCAGTTGGTAACCGCTAAAATGTTTGCAGTTAAACGGCAAAAGATGTATTTCTCTCTTTGTATGTTCGACCCTGACGTACTCAGTACAGAACTGGCGTTCGCCAACTTTGACATAGAGGAGTGGTGAGAGAGAGAGGTGGATGGGGTGGACGGGGTGGACGGGGTGGGGACAATATTGGGAAGACGAGGAAAACAGCGAGGAACCGACCCTTGTTACTTCTTCCATGGCTTCTACTTTCCCCCTTCTCCTCTGTCCTTTTTCTTAGTCCGCTTCATGTCTTTGACTCGATGCGGCGTTGGAAATCCAGTCCCATGCCACGGCGGGGTTTCTCACTTGTCGGCTTTTCTGTCGAATCCACAACGCTCCTATAAAACCCGTACTATGTCAGATCTCTTGAGGACACCACTCTCCTGTAAAAATCTATGTCAGTGTCTGAGAAAAAAAAAAAGGTGAAAGTACTCCTGCGACCATAGTGAGGTCAAAAGGTGAAGTTTTAGAGACGCCATTATCTCGGGTAGCTTTTTAACGTGAGTACAGTGCTCTTTACTTCCCCCAGGTCCACCTGTTGAACAACAGGGTCATCTGGGGAGGTGGAAGACACACTGCATCTCTCGGGGATTGAAACTTCTAGCCTTGAAGCCCACCCTTCTAACCACTAGGCCAACCTCTCATCGCTAATCAGATCTCTACCTGTCAGATTCATACCCCAGTTTTCTCTCAGATCCATATTGTCCAATCCATATTTTCATACATCCTGTCAAATCCATGCCGCATCACACCAATACCTCGTGGAGCTCCTACTCGCCTAATCTCTGTCTAATACATACTCTGTCAGTGGGTCTCTGTGTGCTGGTGACAAACATCTTAATAATTCGTCGCTCCAGTCTTCCCCACCCTCGCGCCCATAATCTTTTCATTATTATTTTACAAGCCGTCAGAATTACACCAGAAGGTCTGGCGGGGTTTCCACTTTGATCTGAGGTTGAAGCCAGGGTTTGTTCCCTCCCTCATTTGTTTCGATGTTCTTGGTGGCTTCTCAGCGAAACCTGACCGAGAATTTTCTAATCTGATTCCAGGACGAATCGTCTTTTATAGGTTCTCCTCCTTCGTATGAACGCATTAAGCAAAATAAGTCTTGCTGACCCGTTTGCGCAAAATTAGTGTTGGATAAACTTGTAAGTTATTCCTCCTCAAGCTCCTGCTGCTGCTGCTGCTCCTCCTCCTCCTCCTCATCATCATCATCATCCTCGTCGTCGTCGGCAGAAATGACTTCTTAAGTTGGTTTTTTTTTTTTTTGGTGGGGGGATTCGAATGTTTGTGTCTCAAGAACGGAAGCAGAAGAGGGTTATTCTTCTGGATGGAAAATAGTAATTTTGTTCTTAACTGTACAAACTAATAATAAAACAATGTACAACCCACTTGACCACAAAAAAAATCAACGTTTCAGTTCCTAGCTAACCATTGGGTAACGTTACCTCTGCTTGGTAAGTACGACCCCACGAATACTCGTCTCCACATCCGTCACACGCTGAAGTCGAAACATGGAGAGTCCAGCTGAATCCCAGCTCGTGTAGGTTGGCGGTGTGCTCTCAAGAGTTGACAGATGTGCAATTTCCTTTTCTTCTGTCTGACCGGTCTAGCAGAAGCCGGCCACCGGAACGTGGCGTGACCACCCTTGTTCTGTGCCACCTCGGTCGCGAGGTGCACGGTGCAGACAGTAGATGGCGCCCCTAGCATCGTGACAGCATGGGGAAGGAAGATGGATACACCTGACGAACAAGGATACTTAAAATAGTTAGGCAGTCTCAGTGGAACATCGGGTCAAAGACCGACTCGAGTTTAAAAGGGAACTGAAGCTCAAAGACTGCTGGCTAAAATTACACTGAGTCCTTTGTACAAATAGTTGTCTCTAATTTTGTCGTATGAACGAGGAAGGAGTGACACTAGATCGTCATCAGTTGTCAAAGTCTTATGAAAGTAGACTGATTTGTCAGACTTTATTTGTCCTATTATTAATACAATATTGTCATACAAAAGTTTTTCGGAGAATATGTTATTATTTGTGCGTGTCAAAGGGTTAATAATATGAATAAGAATAGTACAGTAATCTTACTCTCAGTTGGAGAGTAACGTGTTCCGTTGTTTTGTGCTGAAATCCTTACTGACGCTGATTTGTCTTCTCCTGCCATCTACCCAGAAATCCTTTCTACAGCTGGGTCGACTGGAGGACGTAAGCTGTGTGCGCACCTTCCGGTCGGACGCTGTTGATCGAACCACGAATTTGTATTAATACACGTCCATGATCGAACCATTAGGGTTATCCGCTCACCCTGACGAGATTTATTTCTGTGGCCGAGAACGTGAAACATTTTCCGGCAGAGATAAAGAAAGATTAGTCTATTCCTCAATTAACAATGTTAACGAGTCTTCTTGCAGGTCTTCCCAAAACCCAGATAAGAAATTCAATGTTTAAGATTCTCACCTTACAAACACAACAAAGCTTTTATTCTCACACCTTTAAGAGAACGCGCTCGTTGGAATATAATTTTGCGCTCGTGTTAGTCTTTAACGTTTCTCATGAGTCAAGTTTTGGTCTTGAAGGCTTGCGTGCTCTCGACCCCGGCTTCTGCCCACCAGCGACCTCTGTTGACTCAGCGGAAGCCGCTTTCGATCGCCTCCCTTGACAGGAAGTCATTTTTGCGCTTAGTGGCGTCGTCTCTTCGAGACATTGTTGCCATGACAACGGAACCACTTTAGGCAGAATGCGTCTGGCGATGGTCGTGACCGATGCAGCGGTCAGAGTCGTTTAGGTGGCTTTGAAATAAATTCTGATAACGAAACTCAAGCGAAAGAAATTTTGCAGTGAAGGAGATGCTGGCATATTCACTCAACATTTTACTTCTTCTTTCTAGTTTTCCTTTCTTCTTATTACTTTACTAAGGCTTAGCTTTTTCTTGTTTTCTGGTTTTTCTATCTCTTTTTGTCTTTGTTTTTCTTGATATTGATGCTTTTTGTTCTTGATTTTTGGTTATTGTATTTGTTGATGTTTTTAGTTTCTCTATTTTATTCATGTTATAGTTATTACGAATCTATCGCGATGGCGTCCATGCATTTTAAAAATGTTCTGAACTTCTTGGAACATTTCTATATCAAAAGAAAAAAAGAAAAGGTAGCTGGCTGTTTCTACATGAAAACATGAAAGGGGTTAATTTTTGTCCAAGCAGGAGACGGTGTGGTGCCATTACCCGTGCCAATGTCCCATGGAGGAGCTGAGGTGTGCGGAAGGGGTCAGCGTCATCAAGGACGGTTGCGGATGCTGTTACATGTGCGCACGGCAGCAAGGTGACATGTGTTCACCTAACGCCAGGTGTGACGAAGCCAAGGAACTGCACTGTCAGAAGGACGGGGACAACCACACCGGCATTTGTAAATGTGAGCAACAGCTGGAAAACGTTTGTTCATATGATAAGGGCTTTCTTTCTTTTGGTGTTCTCCAATTTTTTGTCACACCTTTCAGGTAAAACTATTGACTAATTTATAAAATAACTCATGCCTTCAGCTTAAAAAATAATGCACCACCGATAAAATCCCAACAATATCTTTAGAAAGTTTTGCGCTCTGTCTTTACCTGTACAGCCCAGGTGCAAAACCCTTGCCTGGTGGACGGCGTTCTCTACAAGGACGGCGAGCAATTTCAGCCAGACTGCGCACGCACCTGCACGTGCCAGAACGGCTTCTACGGCTGTGTCACCAAGTGCCCGCAGGAGAGCAAACCTCCGTCCAGCGCCGCTTGCCTCAACCCACAGCTGCTACCCGTGGTGGGAAAGTGCTGCAAGGAGTGGACCTGCCTCAAGATGGAGGCGTCCGAGGCAGGTGGTAGCCTGCTGGATGGCACTCGTGGTCTGGAGAGTGAGGCGCTCATCCTCCAGCGACCTCTGTGGTGTGAGTAGACAGGCAGAAGCCCGCCACCCGACCCGACCCTTTCCCACCATCTTTGACTAAAGTCCGCTTTGGTCTTTACTACTGTCTTATGTTCACTTTTTTTAAGAAGGCCAACCCGAGTTCGACATTAAGGTAAACTTTAAGGAGGTTCTGGATATAGATTATATAAAATTTTGTGACCATAGATACATGATGGCTGTAGTCTCAAGTCGGGTACAGTGTGTTTACAGTACCCAAAGTGCAAGTGAGTCACCGATGTAACGGTACTGGATAGTAACACTGTAACAGAATTTGCTAAAATAATAAAGTAGCTCTTACTGATATTGATACCAAAGCAGTGGGTAAAAACAAACAAACAAACAAACAAACAACAACAACAACAAAAACTAAATCAGTTCATTAAGTCAACACTGACTACGAAAATACAGTGGCAGAGCTATTTAAAATACTGAGACCACAGACTTTAATTATCGAAATCCATGACTGAGACAGTCTCGCTTGTGAGTTCTATTATGGGAAGCCAGTCTTCTTTAAGAAGAACCAGCCAGTCTTTCCATTAGTTTCAGGTCAGTGGTTGTGAGGAGACGTGCGTGCGGTAGCATAGCGCCCGCCCCTGTCGTAGTCCTGCTGCCCCGGTCCCCATCCTTTGTCCTTTGCGTTAGCTGATTAAAGTCCTACCCGTGTCCAATATGAAAATAATCGCTAAAGATTCTGAAAGGTAAATAACGTAAATAACGCTGCATTGTTTAGCAAAAGGAAAAAAAGATAATTTTTCACTAATTTTATGTTTGAAACACTCATCGTTTGGCAAACGCTTTATGTTTACAAGTAGGCGAAACACCATCACTAGACACATTGAGCCACTTGCGCTCATTGCTCTTAAAGGCCCTTGGGAGTGAGACTCTTTACTCTTACTTATTGCCAATAATTTATAAATAGCCACTTTTTGAAGTGACTGGGACGTTTTACGCGTCTTGTCATCAGTTGCGTCCATCCATCCTTCATCCCATTCCTCGATGATCAGATGGGTCAGCAGAATAGGTTGCCTCCACAGGTCAAGGAAATGAATGACCAGCTCAGGGAGCAGCTAAAAATATGGTTTTCTTGTCAGCTGCATGACGGTTAGAGCAAAATACGTTGTGAGTTAATCAGTATTTTATATACGTGTTGTATTCGACTAACAAATAAAATAAATGAAAAATACATTTAAATAAAAGTTAATGCGCGCTGCAGATATGACCACCACTACAGAAACAACCACGACAACCACGTCGACGGTGCGGCCCTACTGTCACGTGACCACGACGGAGTGGTCGCCCTGCTCCGTGACGTGCGACGCGGGGATGTCGGTCCGGATCGTAACCGACCCCAGTACACGTGCACCACACGTCAGGACCGGCGGATCTGCTTCCTCAGGCCCTGCGGACCAATCGTAGAGACACATGTAAGTATGACGCCAGACCTGGGGGTAGCTTGCTGTAAACGGCTCAGATACCAATCCTGCTGATGTGGCATGTCAACTGTGTATTTTTTCGCGCGCGCTTGCGTGTGTGATTCATGTTTATACAACAGCAAGACTGCCAGTCCTTGGCGCAGGTAATATCTGTAGAAAAAAATTTAAGATCCAGAGACGAGATCCGAACTCAAAACTCTCGATAGTCAAATCGTTTAAATGTTTTGGTGACAAGCTAATTACTGCCTCGCCGCTAGATCGCCGAGAGCTCAGTGGGTATTTGCGACGCCCTTCACATGTGGTCACTGACTTTGATGTGTTAACACTAAAGCTTCCTACACCTCAGAGAGTTCTGCAGGACCTGAAGAAGATCACAAGCCTTTTAACAGGCTTTTTTGTTCATTTTGTAAGTTATAGAGAGTAAGATGATAAAGATAGAGAGAGAGAACAAAAAAGAAAGCGTAATGATCAAAGCAGGCCAGATGTAAGTTTTTTACTTTTCCACTTGAAGGGATTGATGTATGTGAAAGGTTTGCATTACTGTAATAGCTCAGCCTTCTGGCAAAATTTCTTTCGTAATGATAAGACAGGTAACATTTTTGAACACTTCGCTCTCTCTTTTGAGAAAGGAAGTGCATTATCTCTCTCTCTCTTCAGATCGTACACGTGCTTCATTTATTTTTTTTCTTTTGTGAGAAACTCTGAGAGATTATTATATTTCAGAGTTTATAGATTACTGAGAGTATTCTACGTGATCACCAATAGGCACAAGCGATGATGGCGATGGTACATTGATTATCAGAAGGGTGACAGTCAAATAGACGAACAACTTTGTGGATTTTTGGTGAGAAGAGCGTCAGCTTTGATGATTGGTGAAAAGAGCAGCAAATTTTTTGATTATCTGGTGAAAAGAGCAATAACTTTGGTGACTGGTGTGTGTAGGCTATTCCGGTGTTATCAAGGTAGATGGAGAAAACCTCTTGAACAAAGAGCAATGTTCAGTTGGATATGAGAATATTTAGAGGGTCATACCTTTATGGCAATTAGAAGGTGTCTAAAAGCGAAAATTTGTATGTTCGTGCATGCGCGCGTGTATATTTTAATATATGTTTTGTCTGTTTTCTTCCCCCATCTCCCTTCCCCAAAGCTCACTTTCATCGCAGGGTAACGGCCTAACGAGCCGGGCATTGCAAGCTAAAGGCGACAGGTGATTGGCTAATCAGCAGGGTAGCGCGGCAGGTGATTGGCTGAGAGAACGAGGAGAGCCTCGTTAGAGCAGGCGCAAGGCTCTTGGACTTCGAAAGCATCGATTTCTAGCTTGATAAACTCAAACTGCTGGCAGCCATTCACATAGAACCTGGCAATCGCCTCGAGACGGGCAATGAGCTGGCGATTATTGTGCAGGCTTTTCCATAAAGCAGGCAATTATTCCCCTTTTTTCTGCTCTCTTCTGTGATAAGTTAGCATCTAGCTCAGGCAGCGGCTTACAATAAAAAAAAAAAGGATGCAGAGTAGTCAGAGTCCCCTCAACTTTTTTCCCCGTGACGAAAATTTTTTTTAAGGGACCAGATTTTTGGAGTTTTTGTTATGGTAGAACGATTTTCTCATTTTTGTCGTGAACACGTGCTGACTTCTTGTAAGGGAGGTAAGCAGTGTGCTCACGCTTACCATCCTGCTGTAATGTTGCTAGGCGGGAACTCCGTTTACTGGTATTTGAAAACGAATCCTGCCTGGTAATTGTATTAGTAAAGCACTTGTTTGTCATTACGGGAATAATTATCGAAATATTGGAGGTTCACACTTCTCACTGGTTGTGGCTACTGTTCACAGGGCTGACCGTCGGTTGGCTTTCCCAAAGCACTTCAGTTTCCTTCCACCCCTTTCACCAGCCAAACCTGAAACAAAATCACTTCTCTGGAACCACTTTCCAACAAAAAATAAAATAAAATAAAATAAAAACAACAAAAAAAGAAAAAAAAAAGAAAAAAAAAACAACAACAAAAAACCCCAAGAAACAAACAAACAAAAAAACACAAGCAAAAACAAGCAAATAAACTCCGACAAACCTACAAAGACTGATGCAACACGACCAGCGAAAACACTCCACTCATGTAAGTCAACGGATTTTTTTTCCTCTTTTAAAGTCCATTGATTGAGCATCGCACGAAAGCCCTCGTCTGAAAAATAAAAAAAATAAAAAAAATGTACCTGCCCTTTTAAATCTTCATATATCCTGTCAGAAGCTCCCTCTAGGCGCTCTCGTAATGAAGCTTGACTTCAGACACCTAGTGTAAGCTCTTCTTCAGGTTTAGGTGTCTGATATAAACTTTTTCCTGCAGACTTCAAAGACCTCAGACGTGCGAAAGCGGAAAAGGGGCCCGAGGCGGTTCCAAGCACTAAGAGATGACACGAAGGGAGAAAAAAATGATAAAAATATTAAAAAAAACTTCACCTATTATACGAGTGACAGTTATTAGGCCGTGCTGAAATGTAATAGCCTACACTGGTCTGAAGGGAGCGAGAAGGAAGGGTTGGCTAAATTTTTTTCTTTCCTTTTTAAAGAAGCGGTAGAAGGCGCAGAATATTGATTGTGGGCGAGTGGAGAGTAGTCGAAGTTTCTCGAGAAAGATTTTCTTTTAAGTGGTCGAGTGCAGAGTCATCACTGTCTGTCGCGCAGGACTCCTCTGCTCTTCTGCGAGCAGGAATCTAATTCGTAACCTCATTTAGTAGACAGAGTGGAGTGGAATCCACGAGTGGAATCCTTTATTTTATTTTATTTTTTTCACTTTCAGTGCTGAACTTCCCCTTTAGAGATTTAGTACTGCGCATTATTTTGTTTCTGATATCTTAGTAAAGTTCATGAAAGATACTGTATACTATTTCCCAGGAGTAAAAACTCACACTTCCGTTCTCAGAATACATGTTCATAAACATCACCATGCACAAAAAGTCTCATAGTAGACATCAGAATGGTGCGTGGATATGTTTATGTTGTGTAGGCGACAACAAGCGTTAGAACTGGGAACATGTAAATATTTGCTTATTTGTGGACAAATTTAATCTCACGAGTATTTCCTCAGATTTGGAAAAATAATATATTGCACTGAGCTTTACGCAGTCATTTGATAGACATATTGCACCCTACTAGGGCTTTAACTCCCTCGACAAACTGGACAGTTGGGTTTGTGTGCACACATTGTGTGTCTGTTAATATTACAACCCATGAACGGTGGTGTGATCGTGGTTGTGGCTGTGGTCGCTGTACTACCAAGAACAATCAAAGTGGTTGTAGGGAGGCAAGATTAGGCACGCGTGCCCCGACGGTGACAGAAGGAACGACCACATACACACCCACAAAGACACGTACGCGCGCGCGCGTGTGTGTGCTTAATGCTTATAAATGATGTCATTTTAGTATACTTATGACCGTATAAATAATTAATTAAATGACTAAACTGTTTTCAGGGCCGAAGCACGTGCACACCGACGACCCGCAGCGGGCAGAAGTCCCACGTGAAATTCCAGGACTGCATCAGCTTGCGGCAGTACCGCCTGAAGTGGTGCACCACGTGCCGGAGGGAGCGCTGCTGCTACCCCAAGCGCACACGCACGCGCTTCATGCAGTTCGAGTGCACAGGGGGCGTGCGCGAGACCATGCAGTTCATGTGGATCAAGAAGTGCCGCTGCGACAGCCGCTGCTACCGCGAGGACCGGAACCGGAAGCGGGGTTCCAGCCGCCGTCAGCAGCAGGGAAAGCGGCGACGTCAGCGCTGGCACGGGGCGTGAGCGCGGGATGTCTTTCAGCAAGGGGGAGGAACAAAGGAAAAAAGAGTTATCAAAAGAGGAGGGTGGATACCCTTGGGACGCACCCGAGGGTTTATAGGTGCCAGTGACGTCACTTAAGTCGAAGACGCTACATCACTGCACCGAGGTCGAGTGACGTCATGTGTTGGGAGGGTGGGAGGAAGGTTGAGGGAAAGGGTGTGAAGAAGAGACGACGACTCAGAGTTGACCGGTATGGCACTGGACATTGGTGAATGGGGCAAACACGAGTAATTAGTTAAAGGCCTACCCGAGTACAAAACGATTATTAAATGCCTGGGTTTCTGAAGATAATTAATTTTCCCGAATCGTGTTGAATAAAGCACGGGGGAAAATCTTTAAAAATAGAATTCTCAATCAGCGTTTTAGGAAAGATATCTAAGTCTCCTTTCCGCGTGTGATCACATATGTTTCCCAGCGCCTCGTAAAAATAATAGTCAAGAAACAAAAAACAAATTTCAAAACTGTGACTGACAACCAAAAGACTCTTACTCTCTATCAGCCATCTGTTGGCTGAATGTTGTTTGTCCTTGCTCAGATTTCAGAGAATAGAGGAGGATGGTGGACAAACATTAACTGAAGTATCACAATTAATATACATCATAGCACCCATGCACACACGTGATATTAACAAAGGCTTAGTGAAATTATCTTAGCAGAGAGTACCGCTAGGTATGTCTAAAAAGTATTTTTCAATGGACGACTGCCAAACAAAAATTTGTGCGTAATAGAAGTGTATGTAAAGAAAAATATTTTTTGACAGAACTGCAGCAAAAAGCTCATAAATATTTATCTGGGTTGAGGAAAAGATTTTGGAGAGCGTCTTTAATAATTCGGAGATATACATATTTTTCAACAAAAGCTTATTTTGGTATGATTATGGAATGTCGCCGAATGTTTTAAGCTTCTAAGTAATGTAGTAAGATGTAAAAAAAAAATCAAAATCAAACGTATTCTCATCTCATTGATTCCGTACTTTTATAAAATAATTTAGAAGAATATTATTTAAGGCAGATCATTGTGTGTATGTATTTTACCACTTATATGGACATTTTGCATCAGAATACTTTTTTTCCTTTCTCTGTCAGTGAAATTTATGTACAGCTCAAAGAGGGTTTGGGAAAAAGTGGTTGGTAGAGAACTGAGGTGTTTGCAATTAAATATTCGGTATATATAAATATATAGATATTAAGTATGTGAGTGCTGTGCCGTCTCTGGCATTCTCACAGTGCCAGGGATAGCAACGTCTGGCTAAGAATGAATGCCGAAGTCTACTAAGCTGGTGTCACACTTTAGAGGATTGTCAGCTGATACTTGTGGCCTTTGTGCACCTAGCGCCATCTCGCCTCCGGTAGTTTCTTCGCCTCACCTCCAACCGCCCGCATGCGTTAGCGCCCAGTGTGCTATCGTGGAAGACTACAATTGCACCATTTTGGGTTTTTTTCTCATTTTCTCTTACTGTTTGCGTGTATGTATAAGTATGGATGAGTTTGTGAGTGGGATCACACATGAGTTTTATGCGTGTATGTGCCTGCGTGCATATAGCCAAGAAAGCCAAAGAGAGAGAGAATAAAGAAAGAACAAATTATTAAAATTCTTATAATATCATTAAGAGTATTAGTTTATTGTTTTCGTTGTAGTCAGTGTTAGAGATTTTCCTCCCTTTAAATTAGGGCGATTTGAAATATTTTATAACATTATTCGCGAGCCATACAACATTATCAACTTAAAGATTAGCCTTGGTAAAGCCGTAGTTTCGCCACACTACGTTTGGCACCGTGTGTGCTGCCACCCTGTCCCATGATGCACCGCAATACAGGACACGGGGGGTCGACGAGAAGCAACCTATCTTCTCCGTCATGTATCTTATGTGACCTGACCTACCCGTAATGGACCCTCCCTGCTTGCCCCTCAAAATTTGCTTGATTGTTACAATTCACTTAATATAAATTTATGTTGCTATGAAAAAGCTTTGAGATTTATTAAATATCGAGTCCCGCCTGCTGTGGCTTTGTCAGGGCTTTATACGTCCCGCGGTCCTGAAGTTCCTCATCCCTGCTTTAAAGAATCTCTTCAGGCCCCCAAACTTAATCATAACAGTAGTTCTCTCCCTTGTTAAATGTCATATCGGTGCACAAAGACCGATAACTCAACTCCTCGCATTTTGCGAAAGTGTTCCCGTTGCAGGCGTGATGAAAGAAGAAGAAGAAAGATTGAAGAGACACAGCAGACCGTAAATTAACCGCCATGCCCCAACTCCCAATCCGCCGTCTTGCCTTTCAAGTCGACCGATTCTTATTCATTTCAGTTAATCTGTCAGACGGGATCAATAACAACAGAGATTTACACACACTCTCTCACACATATGTCACCATAGAAAATCGAGAACGCCGTTTCCCTTTTACCAATGGCGCTGTTAGCAGAAAAGTTCCCCCCCAAAAAAAAATTAATTAAATCAAAGCTGAAGTTCGTTATCTTCAATGTTATCTTGCTATCACCTCTTTTTTCCAAACTAAATATACATTGTTTACCAAGTTCATCTCAATTTTAAATAAGAAAATGTAAGTAGTCAGATTATTTCAAATTACAAGTGTCCGCCATTTTTTTTTATCCTACCATTTTTTAATAACAGAAAGAGTTTTGTTTATTAAAAAAAATCTGTAAAACTGCATTGGGAATTTTTTGTCATGAAAAATATCAAATTTAATAGGGTTAACACAACTCTAACGGGTAAAAGAGCTTAGCTAGGAGGCAGGTTTGTGTGTAAAGACTGCTGGTAAGTCGAGATTCTCGAGAAATGCACTTTATTACAGTAAGGAAAACACAAGATATGAAGTACTGTATAAACTATGATTGTGTACATCTTATCATTGATTTCCATGGATTATTCAAAATATGGAAGTAACTGATTATTGTTACTTATAAGGAAGAAAATTTCTTACAGTATGTCGGGGTATCAAACAATAGCAAAGTTCAAGTTCGCAGTGTCTTTGTTAATTTATTTTTAAAAATGTCAGAAACCATGTGGAAAAAATTATAAAGTAAAATCAAACATTTACATGCTTGAGAAAAATGAGGAGTGAATGAAAGAATTTTCTGAACCTAAAATGTATTGGTGATACAAACCACAAACTTACTGGCTTGTATTTTAAAACTATGACCATCTTGATGTAATGAAATGACAAACGGCGATAGATTCCTAGTCTTCTACACCAGCAGGCCATGACTGGACTGTGGTGGGCTGGGAACTGCTGTGGTTGTTCACTTTCTGCACTCACAGACAAATTTTAAGGACCTGATCGTTTTTTGAAGACTTCACGAAGATTCTGAAGAACTTGATTATATATAAGCTGATATCAGCTTCTGTGGTCGTTGTATGATCATTTCGTTGACGTATGGGGGAACCCCCCTTTAGAAACAATTTCGTTGTCTTCGTATTCTTGTTTTCTGATTTTGTCGTGTAATTTACAGGAACAGATCATGGCTGTCCTTTATCATCGTTTTATTAGTAGTATGTGTTAAATGTGATTTGAAAAGACTTGTATTTTAAGTAGTATGTTCACGTCCTGCGGAGGCCATATTTATGAAGAGAGGGTAAGTCGTTATCCTGGAACAAAAACAAGGGCACGCATCTTGTCTCCGTGTCTCCAGACAGTGAGAATGACTTTACCCCTGGGGCCGTGGTAAATATTTCCTGGGGTAAATAACACCAAGCAATATCCAATGGACAGTGCGTGGTAACCACGGAGACAATTTTTACCGCCGAATTACCCTTGCTTCGTGAATGCGGCCCCTGATAGTGTCGCCCAATAATCCTCCACTTCTGTTTCTTTCTTGCTTTCTTTCTTTTTGGTCGCACCGACGTGTAATTCTTGTCATGCGAAGTTGCTGTCGACAAAATAAACTGTCTTAATTGCAAGTAAACAAAGTTGAGAGCTCCCTTTATTCTCGAAAAGGGCGCCAACGATCAGTGCGAAACACTGACAGAGATCAGCAGAAGCACATCATCGGCAGATTTGAAAAACTCAGCAATAAAGAAAATAAAATAATATTTGTATACTTGCATATTGTGTTGACGTTTTTTGTTTACTGAAGAGTCTATTCTACCCAGTAAACATCACGTGTAGTTTTTTCCCCACATACAAAAACAACAAGAGATGCTATACAGCACGATACGATATTCTTTAAAAATTCAGGATTTGTAAAAAAATAAAAAAGGTAGGAAGTTTATCATCTCCAGTTCCTGACATTACCCAAACATACCAAAGCCATATTTATACATGTATTTATGCATAAATATCACAGTAAAATGTCGCTATATTTTCTTGTTTTGTTCAAGTAGAAGTAATAGCATTAAATAGGCTGTGTTCTGGGGTCTACCTTGTGGCATTCATAGCGGACGGAGCCAATATCCAGACAAAGGGAGTCTACCACATTCCTCACATGTCAGCAAGCTAAGAGTTCTTGTTTTGTGTTCATTGCAAAGGTAGGAATCTAGTACAAAGACACCCCCACCCCATATTTCCGAGCCATATAAAAGTATCGGTTGAATACGGGCAACAAAGTTTGAAAAACAGGCTAGGTGAATATACTATTGTACCATAACAGTTTACGAATATTTATAACTCTTCTTTTTGTCTTTTCAGCCACATCTTCTAATGGATGTGTAAAAAAAAAAAAACCTTGTGAAGAAAACTATACCCAAATATTTCTATACATTCACAATTTTAGAAGAAGACTGGCCAAAGCACTATCTTCCTACAAGATTTAAAACCACCATTTCCCTCTAAAACACAAAGAGAGAAAGAATAAAATAAGCAACCTTCCTTATAAAGACGAAATTTATATCAGTCGGCTGTAGTGAAGTTTGTCTTGAATATCCTTCCCCTCGCACGCATGTGTGTTTACAAGTCGGCACCACGTGATGTATAGCATTGTGACTGCGCCAAGGAAATCCCTGAAACCTCTTGGGAAGACAATGTCTGGCGAGCGTTTGCATACAGACGTCTTTAACGTCGACAGTAAACGACAGATAATCGATGAAGAATTTTTTTCTACAGGAAGACGATACCAGACCAGCGGTTCGTATGCAGATTATTTCGGGTATCCTGTTCAAAAGTTTCTCCAACGGTTATATTTTGTGATGAAAAGACAGACGCGGTGTATAGGTAAATAATTTGTCTCAAAACACCCTTTTTTTCTATTTGTTGTGTACAATGTCAATGTTTTTTTTTTTTCGTGGATAAATGCTAAATAATGATGGAGAATTTCATGCCATGTCATGAATCTTGAAGAAGGCATTAACTTTATTATTTTATGAGCGTGAATGTCGAATTTGTGGGTGGCTTGATTCGAATAAATTAAGTACAAGCACCTAGATAACATCTTTATTATTAAGAAAATAAAAATTAAAGATCCCTAGAAAAACATCATCATAAAAGAAATAAAGTAAAAATGAAAAGTAAAGAAAACAAATAAGATGCATCCACTAAAACACGGACATCTTACAAAGAAACAAACAGTCGTTCAAAAGGGAACACGTGGCACACACACAGTCTCTCTCTAATGCACACTGCCACCCAGATATGCACAAACATGCAATCCATGCATTTACTGCCACACATATAGCTTCATTCAAAAGCTCGGATACTCACATGCTGGGCACCATCACACGGTTTTTGCTGTGCTGCAGGGCGCTGCGTGTCAAGCGCAATCATACGATTCTATCATGCAGCTGAGCACGAAACCTCAATCACCGTCATACGATTTCATCGTGCTGCTGGGCTCTGAGTCCTACAATTCCATGGTGCTGCTGGCCACTACAACATGGTCTCAAGCAGCTTCCTAAACTACAGACTGCGAGGAAATAACAGAAGCGGCTCTTTGTCACAGACAAAAACAAACATCAGTAACATTGTCGTGTAAGTGATACAGTATTTACCTTGCAATAAGCTCCTGTAGCACCCTCCCTCGTCCCGACGTCCTTTGCGTTAGCCTGTTATTCACCATCTTAGCTGTACTCGGGTGCTTAATGCCGGCGACACAAGCAGACAAAACAGAGTAATGTTGTCAGATTAACAACCACATGGAGGCTTGAATTATTCACGCGTGTAAGCGTTTAAATGTGTCTTTACGGACAGATGGACTAAAGTACTGATGAACGGACTTCAGTACAGACAAGGTAATTATTTTCTTATATTCAACACGTTTTATAAACACTGCAACGTGTTAACTAAGAGAGAAAGAGATGAATATGTATATTTGAAGAGCTATTGAAAACAATTTTGTGTTTGTGTGAGAGAGAGAGAGCAAAAGAGAGAAAGATATCATGTATGTGTGGATATATATTTCACTCTGTGTGTTTGTGTGTTCGAGCACTTCGAAAGTGTGTGAGAGCCAACACATGCAAGTGTGTCTAAATGTGAGAAATAAAAAATGTAAGTGAATACCTAAGTGAGTGACTGAGTCAGTGAGTTGGTGGATGGGTGGATAAGTTCGAAGGGGATGGGGAAGAGTGATGGAGTATATTTATGGAATGAAGGAAGGCGTATATTAAGTGTGATGTGTATGTCTGTGTATATTATTGTGTCCGATTTATTTTTATTCTCTTTTAATACTTTCAGCACGGCAGAACAACAAGAAAACAGGATGACTCACAACAAGGGGAGAAAAACCAAGAGTGGGGGAGAGAAAGAGAGAGGGAGAGATGTGAGCAAATAAACCAGGCCAGTGCAGCGAACCTGATGATAAATCATCTGCGAAACGACATAATCAGCTCTTTTCTTAATTACTGCCACAGCGATTAGCCATGCATACAGCAAGACATCGATTATGATGAGGAAATAACTCTGGTGTTTAAATCACCGACGATATCTGCATGGGAAGTGGTTTCCCCTACCCCCTGCCCCCCAGTAGGCGGAGCCTCTGTCGCTAATTTTACACGTCGTTCCAGTCTGCACGTGCTGGCAGCGATGGTGAGGGTAGGGAGGGAATGCCATGAGTGCAAGAGTTCTGTACATATAGGTCTCGTCTGCTGTATGAACCTTCCAACCAATTTTTTTTATACAGAGACTACGGCTAGAATCCTCCTTTTCCCACGACCCTCATAAGAGAAGCCAGAGAGAGAGAGAGAAAAAGTGAAATATCGAGGGAGAGAGAGAGGGGGGTTAGGATTAGGAAGGATCCGAGAAAATGATGCTGATGATGAAAACGATAACGATGGTGTTGATGGTGATGGTAGTTGTTGTTTCACGCCGTGTCAGCAGCCAGGCGATAATGATGGCGATAAAAGGATGGTGCGGGGGAGGAGGAAAAAGATGGTGAGGAGACTCGCACTTGCACTAAAGATACCTGTGGGGAATGGAGAAAGGGGTTATCATCCCTTGTAACAAGACTTTGGAAGAAAAGTAAAGGGAAATAAAGTTATCACAGTGCAGGGTTTTATTGCCTGCAATTAGCCTGACCAGACGCTTCTGTAATCTCGCCCACAGACAACTGGAGTTCAGCTTTGAGGCTGAGACTGGAGTTAGCTTCTTGATGACTGACAACTAGCAGTATATTACTCAAAGAGTGAACGAGAGAGTAAAATAAAGAGAGATTGAAAGAGAAACACGAAAAAAGTGAGAATGAGAGAATAATAAAGAAGGAACGATAGTGAGAGAAAAGACGAAAGGAGTGAGATAGAAAAAGGGAAAGTGGTGAGGGGGTGAAAAGAGGGAGAGAAAGAGAGAGAAAAAAAAACAGCGAGAATGACGAAAGGAGCAAGCGAAAGAGAAAAGTAATGAGAAAGAGAGAGAGAGAGAGGTGAGAAAAAAAGTTAGGAAGACCGAGAGGGAAAAAGAGAACAAGAGCGACAAATGGAATCAGTGAACGAGAGAAAAACAAAAAGCAAGAATAAGAACGAGAGAGCGAAGTGAGAGAGAGAGCGAGAGAGTAAAAGTGAAATTACGAGAGAGAGGAAGCAAAAGAGCGAATGAGAGGTATAAAAAACGAGACTGAGAAAGTGAAGGAGAGTAAGAGAGAAAGATCCAAACAGAACATGAGAGAGACAGAAAGAGAGATAGAGACCGGAAGGAGACAGGAAAACAGAGAGCGATAAGTGTAATGAATATTTTGTGGTCGTGTAATCTCTTGGCGGGTAAATAGTTTCATCGCGAGACCCGCAAACAGCGACTCGGCCTTTGAGGAAACTTCGTTTGGATAACAAATGGCGGAGGTTCTCCGGAGAACGGGGAAAGCCAGCCAAGAGGAACGCGCGGCAACAGGGCGGAAAATGAAATTTCGATCCTGAGTTCAGGTAATTTACCGATTTCTTCCGTAGATGTGTGTGTGTGTGAGAGAGAGAAGGAGGGTCGGTTGGGTGTGGGGGTGCGGTTATGGTGGGTGGGTTGGGTAGTGAGTTATGTCTGCAAGAGACAAAGGGTATGACGCTGTCTACCCCGTTATTGAGCACGAGGGGTTTAGAAAAAAAATTGAACAAAAAAAAAAAAAAAATGTTTTTTTGGAGGGGGTGGCTGCAGTTTAGGAGTCTGATATGATTAGCTGGGGAAGAAGATAAGGATTTTCGTCTGACGGAGTGAAGAACAAATGTGTTTTGTGTGCTTCACTGCAAGTGCTGGGGTCCGTAAAGTGCACACGTTCATGATTGTGTACATTTATAGGCACATCCTCGTACGAATCGTTAAACAGGGGTTGGGGGTGAATAAAACCATGACGGAGAGGAGGAGATTACGATAGAAAGATGGATAGCGAAAGAAACAACAAATGAATGAATGAAGGCAAGAAGAAAATAAAAAAAGGGATGAAGAGATGTGATTTCAGTTGCTTCAAACCACTCGCCTACTTAAAAAGAAAAATTCAAATTGCAGACAGGTCTAAGAATAAGGTGGAGGAAACTTTTTTTTTTTATTTGTTACCTACCACTCCCGTAGTGAGAATGTTATCCTTATCAAATTTTTATGTTGAGACTTTTTTTAATCAGTGAAGAGACCTTGGCTGACTAACTCTGTCTGGCTTTATCTGCAGGTGTCTGGAGCAGACTCATCAACAGCTGAACGGATGTGACTGAATGAGAGGAGTGTGGCAGTTGACGAAGTTCCGTTCCTCCTCACCCAACCCCTCCCTAGCCGCTGATCCTTTTCCAGACGAGGGTGTGTGGGTAGGCCTGAGTGGGCGTGAATATCTCCTTCCTTATTTTGTCTTTCCTTTCACTTCTTCCTTCCCACCTCTTTTCTTTTAGTTTCTTCGAGTAGAAATTAAGTCAAAAATGAAATTTTGTTTATTTCCTTAAAAATGAATGGCTCTGTGAATACTCCTCGTCTTTCACAGTAAGAGTCTGCGATGCTAGGGCCTAGTATCATAGCTTCGGATTTGGAGTTAGTCGCCAGGGAAAGATAAGCAGACATAGTAAACTTACATCTTTACATGTTTTACAGACTACCATGGTTTCTTTAAATAAGAAAAACGAAGAAACAAACAAAAAGCAACGAAAGAAACAAATAAAAATTAGGCAAGCAGAAAATTACATCACATTTTTACTCTATGTCTGAGGTTGAAAAATTGTCGGATAGTATTCAGCATGACATCTTGCCTGCTCTTTGGCAGTTGCTGAACGTTGAAGATGGCTAGCATTTTCGAATTTAGAAACAGGAATGATGTTTGCAGCTGATGAAAAAGTCTTTCACCTTGCACCGACAGTTAGTTTAAAGATGACTTATCAGTGAAAAGTGGTTTCTGGAATACTACATTGACCCTCACTTTTCCAGAAAAAAGATCTTCTTTCTGATTAAGCTTCTCCGTTAACCTTCCTTTTGCCCAGAATTCAATAAAACTTTCAGTGATTTCGTCAAATTATGCCAGTGAATCCTTTGTTTTCTTATCTGCCATAATGTGTTTGCTGTATTTATCTGAATGGATCATAGACTCTGTCCTAGGAAAAGGTTGGATGCAAGCAAGGGGAGCTAGCTGGGAGAGGATGCAAGGAGTGGAGGTAAAAATGATTGGTATTTGTCTATGATGGAGGGAGAGATCTGGGCAAAATTAAAAGGAGAAAATAATTCCAGGGTGCGGACTAAGGTGCGGTGCTTCATTTTGGATGTAAACAGCTACGATTACGAACCTCGCTCCGCTCAACCTCTTCCTCCACCCTCACCCTCACCACCTCCTTCCCTCACATCACGTCCACTTAGCGATGGCGGTCTCATGATTTGGCAGCAACACGCGAGTTCCCTCCCCTTGCTCGCGCTCGCGGCACCAGACGTCGCTGCGGCTGGCCTTCCTCCGGCCACCAGTGGCGCCGCCACCTACGCTATCCCACCCCACCCACTGCACCCCATCCCACCCATCATCTTTTTCTGGACGAAATTCAGCGCCGGCTTCCGCACAAGGCTCAAAGGAGGAGATAACCCCAAGTGCGACGTAAGTACTTCGTCGGCAACTCTCTGCCGCTCGCTCACACTTTTGAAATTTAACTTACTGATGCTCTCCCCTTGTGGACGCCTGTGTCTATTCATTCACTAGTCTACGTATCAGACACTCGCAATCTCTTCTTGCCGGTCCAGCGATGGAACTCTTATCTCTCCAAGACTGACAAGAATGAGTGCTTTAGTATTTTTCTCATAATGTTGCGGCGAGGTAGATTCTCTGTCTGAAAGGTTCTACACAGTCTGGAAACTATTTCCAGTCTAGAAAGGAAGACCAGCACGGTGTGTTATCTGCTATTCACGTTGCAGACTTAAAGAAAAAAAAAACCTGTTGATTTTGTCTCCATATTTTTTTTCAAAAAACTGTGTAAATTAATGGGATGTTTTAAAAGCATTTTAATTGACATTTCTGAATTCGGATTTTATTTTCATATCTGGATTATTTTTTTTAATCTTAAATTTTAATAGCTAAAGGTATTTGTGATAATAAGAACAGAATCTTTGATAGATAAAGGGTTCTTTTCAGTTTTCGTGCATAACATGCGTCATCTAAATATAGGATTTTCAGTTTGTAGATAAAGGAATTTGATTATTATTTATTTATCTTTTTTTTCTTTCATTTGTTTCTTTCTGTTTTATATATATATATATTTTTTTTCATTTTTTCCCACTTTTTTGTAAGAGGTTCACCTATGCGTGTACACTTTAGTGCCAGAAGGGTAATTAATTTCAACCGGATCTTCTTAATGCGCGCGCCATGGGAAAGTCCTGGGAGGTAACTCACGACGACCAGCAGCTGCAGCGGCATTTCCTCAAGCACACTCACAGCAGTCAGGAAACGGCTCGAATAAAGCCAGACCTCGAGCTTAGGAGGCATTACGGCTAGACACAGCATGGTGTCGACACAGTATTGCAGACTTTGAAAAAGCTTTTGACACGAGCAGAGAGCTCCTCCTCTCCTTGGATTACAAGGGAGTTGGAATAGGAGACGACATGGGGGGAATGCATAGGGAAAGGAGAGAGAGAGAAACAAGAAAAAAAACTGTGAAGAAATATTATTTACGTAGTAAATTGCTAACTGAATGACGGTACAGTTTCTGATTTTTACAGGAACAACGATTCGGATAATGGATTGTAGATACACAAAATAGAAACAGATGATGAGAAAACACACACACACACACAAAAGTTACCAAAGTGACCTTTATACATGAACTAAAAGGATGCTTTAAGATGCATTAAGCATCTGCTCTAGTGCACGCTGATTTCATTCATTATTTCATTCTTTGATTATGAAGACCTGGAATGAAACGCTTCTGAAAGAAAGTTTTCAGTTTACTTTTTATATTTGTGTGAAGGATCTAAGATCGAACACAGTTAAGGAAAAAGCTTTAACCATCAAACAAGAAAGTGCATCTACCGTGATGGGGCAAACCAGGTGGTTCGTGCTATCAGTCTCACTGGCTCTGTCCATCTCTCTCTTGACGACAGTCGTCGACGGTGCTTGCATGACCCGCTCGCTGACCATTAACCCTTCACCGGGCGGAAATGAAAAAGAAAGCATGGGAGGTAAGTCGCATGTGGATGACGTAGGGGTTGTACACGTGGTGGGGTATGGGTGGAACAGAGAGGCATAGCCACGTAGAGGTTGTCTTCCTTGTCATATCTATTCTTCTTCTTGTTCCTAATAAAACCAGTGCAGCATAGGACCGCAACACTATCTATAGCGATGATGATGATGATGATATGATGATGATGATGATGATGATGATGATGATGATGATGATGATCTCTGCAGTGTTCTGTCAGTATGGGGAGGAGAGAAAGAGACTTTTCACAGCATGGGTTGACCTGAAATCCTGCGTCTTCTGCTCCTGTTCTCCCAGTGGGATGCGCTGCTGCACGTGAGTTTACTTCTTTTTTTTTCTAAATAAATAACTTTTTGCGTTCGAAAATTTTTTAATCTAGATGTGCAGACCTCCTCCACACCATTCAGTCATTGGCAATCACTCCCTTTTACAGGCCTGACCACGCTGGTAATAATAAGATAATAACAACTGTCTCAAATGTAAAATTATTTCGAGTGAACTAAAAGATAGAATCTCCCCCTAGAATAAATACTTTTGGTGAGACAACCCTCATCCTTTTCCGAATGAAAAACCTTTGAATTTCATTGTTCTGACAAATTGTCACAAGAGGACAATGCCCTCCGAAAAATGTCGGAGCAAATGACTTGCTGCTGTGGCAACCTCTCATTATGACAGCTCTACATCCTGTCCATAGCTTTTGAGAGGAGTTTCAAGTTTTGCTCAGGTTGGCATGTGAGCCTTTAGTGAATGATGACAGGCGGTGATGGGGAGGTTGGAAGGAACACACCCCTCCCCAACAACAATACTGTCAACTGATAATAACCATCATCCTTAAATGAATTTGGAAAGAATTAGAAGAATAAAGTTATGAGATGGAAAAGATTAAGGAATGGGAAGACAAAGTAAATCCTAAACGAGTGAGGAAGTAATTAAGTTACACTAAATTTTCTACATTAATTTTTTTTGTAAAAAAGAAACATCAAACCGAAAATCCGCTTAGCAAATGCCTCCGTAGCGGAAGAAATGTGTGTCATTTTTTTCCCCAAAAAGTTGTATTTTGAAGATAGAAAATGATAGAAAGGCAAGGAGATTTTATTAACAAAATAGAATTTTTTATTGACCCACCAGCCACATCCAGTCTCAGTGAAGTAGAACGGACAAAAAAAGTATCTAAAATCAAACCTTCTTTTCTTCGTTTACTTATTTACTAATGTTTAGTCATTTCTTTATTTATTAACTTTTGTTTTGTTTAGAAGTAATACTCAGGCGTTCTTTGTTATTGTGTTCCACCACCATGTCCTTAGATGTTCCAAGATATATATAATTGTGAATATCATTTGGATTTATAATAAAAAGGCTACTTTCAGATTTTAAAAAAAGCAAATTGCAGTGACAATGACAATTACCAGATTCATTAATCACAGTGGGAAATTATACTCGAGAAGATAAAAAGTTTAAACAAAACAAGTTCTAATTGCAAGATAAAGATGAGGACAAAATAGAAAACTTTAATGAATGCAACCTTAATTTCAGGCCAATCCTAAGACACACTTAAATCATCATACACCCATATACACAGATAAACAGATAACGATCGGTGGGAAGTAACAACCTCACAAAAATATAGTTTTCACCTCAATATTGAACTCTAAATGATAGATGATCGATGCAGTCTTGACAATTTAATAGCAACACATGTTACAATCAGTGTTTTTGATTTAAGATGGAGGCAGCTCTTCAAATCATCCTCCATCAACGAATAAATACATTTTTATTTCATTTCTTCATTTAACTATAAGCCCAGAGGGACATTTGTATCCATAAACAATAATAAAATGATTGAATTTTCTTTCTGAATACTCTCTTAGCTTGGCCATGAGAGATGCTTCCGCAGCCTGCCAGACCTCCGTGTGACCACGTGACCACGTACAGCAGCAGTCAACGTCCTCACGTCCGCTACGGCGCTAGTACAGGAAGGCATGCGCATGCGCGTGGATAGATTTAGATCTATCAGTAGATAGGCAGTACGACCGCTGTCCAATCAGCATGTTTCTGTGCATATAAACAACATACAAAAACAACTGCGTGTGTTGTGATAGGGAGTAGCATTACGATTTGATTTGTTGATTGTCGGGAAGGCTTTTGTTCGGTCGTCACCATGTGAAGGTACTTAGAACCCCAAAAAATAAATCCAAAACGAGTGCAAAATAATGTTTTTAAGTTTGATAAAATTAAGCATCAGAAGGTTGAATTTTATGCACAAATCAAATTTTTTTAAAAGTTTGACAACATTAAGAATCGGAAGATTATTTTTGAAGTTATGATTAGTGGTACGAAAGACCTCACAAAAAGAATTAAGGAAAAAAAAAAAAGAAGATAGATATGAAGAAAGAAAAGAAAAATAATACAGTTAGGCATCCGATCCACTGAAACAATGGTAGGATGCTTTAAACAGAAAACTTCCTTTGCTGTAAGATTTCAAAAACTGATTTTAAAATGAGAGACACTGTCAGAAAAAAAAATGTGAACGAAGTGTAGTGTAAACGTGCAGCTGACAAACATCAAGGATAAGTGCACATATATCTCCCCCGACTTACTACCAACATATGTAAATAACAGTTAATCATTCCTTAATAAGCAATAAATGAATGACCAAATAAAAAGTAAATAAATAAGATATTTTCATGCTTGCAATCATCTCCGTTAGTATCGGAAGACACGTGACCTGCGGGTGAAGGGTATGGGTGGAGGGATGGATGGGCAGATGCCTGTATGCAAGAGAAAAAGGAAAGAGAGTGAGAGAGGAGGGAGAAGGAGATAAATCAAACCAGATGGAATCAAACTACCCACGATGACTCCCTTCCGTGCAGATGAGGATGGAGTAATGAGAGTAGTCTCCCCACCGCACCTTCACCATGAAGCTTCCTCACGACACATGCACATCATGCTCGCAGTACAGACCGGTCACGAGCTCCTACCCAGCCCCTACCATCCCCCCCACCACCATGCAGATAATGGCAGGGTCATTACTGGCAATGATAATGAATACCGTTGTCTTCTGTTTCCCCAATCTCTGCCTGGCGTGACACAAAACTCGGTTCTGAACCATTCCTGTCTGTTAGAAAAACTGTGTTTGTCCATGTATTACCTTGAAATATCCCGAAAACAACCATCTTGCAGTATCGTAGATTATATGAGGTTTATATTATATTTAAATTATATTATGTAAACTTCGTTTTGATTTTGTCGTCCCTACATCCTGCTCAAGATTTTTTTCACCACTGACTGTTTCGTGTGTTTAGCCTTTCGAACAAGAATAAAGCATTCGATGAAAAAAAAAAACTTTCAGAGTCTCGTATGTTTAATTATAACTGATACAAGATTGTGTCTGCATTTTTCATATATTTTTCTTCGCTTTTGCCTTTGCTTTAGTTTATTAATTGATTAATCCTAATTGTTGTCACAAAATGAGCTCTGTTGTTGTGTTCACTTTTTTTTTATTGTAATGATCAAATTTTCTGTGTTTATGATTATGTGTTCACTCATTCATTTTTTGAAAGGCATGAACTATATTTTTAGGTTAATTTCGTTGACGTTTGACAACTATTTTCTAGTGTACTATTCTTTAATATTTCTACACAGAAATACATCAGATAAATAGCGAACGTAGAAGTGTTAAATAAGGGTAAATATTTTTTTGTTTCATTCCATTAAAATCTTTTGTTCACAAATGCAGCTCTCCAGGTGTGACAAATATATAGTCATGAACAGGTCAAATCTATTAATTAATAATCTTTTAATAATATTATTAAAAGAAATACGCCTTGTTATTTCCCTCAAAGTACAGAAGGAAAATATCACATTATGACTCAATTTATAGAGTTACTGATGTACAAAAACGCTAACAAGCAAGAAAATAGGATTAAAACAAATGTAATTAAACTAACTACAACTAAAACTGTTTCAAAAGAAGAAGAGAAGGAATTTATGAGAATAATTTTTTGTGTGTCCTTAAGGTATAAGCAGTTTATCGGAGCAAAGACTTTTTAAAGAATAGGTGAACTGCTAAATTCATTTCCGCAGCGAAGTGATTGGTCAATTTAACGACAGAAAAAAGTAATCACAATGATGACAGAAAACACCATGAATTAGTAAATCCTAGAATACATCAGTTCTTCAAAACAGATTCCCGAGTAATAGTAATTGCTCGCAGAAAAAAAACACAAGACAATCACTCCAATGGTAGAGGCGAGTTCTCTTCATTGCGCGCTAGTTACGTCATGAGCTATTTTTAGCACTACACAGCAGGGGTGGGCGACTTCCTCCACATCGATGGCCGCTGCCAGCAGTTGGCGCTTCGGTTTGGTTGCGAAATGGCCGAGAAGGTCAGAGCTTTGTGAACCGTAAGAGAGTCAATATTATTGCGATAAGGCTGCTTCGCAGAAATTGCCATCCATTTGTGATTTCCAGGGGAGGATAATTCACTACTAATTTCCGGTCTCCGGAAAGCGAAAGCAGTTGAGCGTAAAGCTTTTGATAAGGCGAGAATTTCTTGTGCATATACTGTACACTAAGAGGCCCCCGCTGCTTTAAACAGATAGCCAAGCTTTTGTGATGGGCAAGTGATAATATTTTGATTAGAAATTTCGCTTTGTTGTTACTGAGAGGATGGCTATTTGTGACTGATGATGATTTAATTTAATAACAACGAGTAGATTTTTATAGCGCATTTTCCCCTCACACACACACACAAACACACACACTTTAATGCGTGTACAAAAATAAAAACAAAGGAAAACGCACGGTCATACAAAAACAGACTAAAAATGTACACAGAACATATAACATACAAAGATGCAGAGAAACAACAAGGTAATATCAAAATGAGCAAGATCTTACAATCAGGAAAAAGATTAAAGTGAAACTGCCTTTTGAAGTTTTGTTTTTAATTGCTAATTGCTCTGTTGGTTAGTCAGTAGACGTGGATGCTTACCAACTATGAGCCCTGAGAATAGGCATCACATAAAAGAAGAATATCGAAACCAAGATTCGAACTCTCTAGACACCGGACTCTCACTGTCCTGATAACAGTCGTTTCAGTCAACATGACACCAGCTGCTCCCATATCGCCCGGCACCGAACCCACCATACCAATCATTGTTCACTTATCCCAAGATAATTGATATGAAACGAAAAAGAAACTCAGAACGACAACTCTGTAGCAGTTGCACATTTCCATTCCCACGCTACAGGTCGCCATTTTCTTGTCGTGACCCCGCCATCTCCTCACCTTCTCCTAACTTATCTACGACCTTCTGACCAAAACATTTCAGCTAGAGCACAGGTAGGACCACTTACTTCGCCATATGTCTGACTCTATTCTCTGTTCTTTTAATAACGGACATAAAAGTAACTGAAAATGTTTACCCTGACAAGAATATTTGACAGAAACACATGCATACAATTATCGCTTTTAGTCTGGATAACGGTTGAAACGGTTTTTTTTTCCAATATAATTGTTTGTTGGCTGCATTTTTCTGGGCTGATTCATTTTTAGATGGAAATAAACGTAAACAAACAGTAAGAGAAACATAAATCGTTAAGTTGGCTGTTTTAGTAACCACTTTCGAAAGCAAAAGCCATAACTGCATGAAGAAAAATATTAAATAGTAGCTATACTCTCTTAATCAAAAGCATAAATGCATAAAGAAAAATTTTAAACTGTGGCTGACAGTTAATCAGTTGGCTCGCTCCACTCATTAAAACATTTCAATGTCACGGAGGATCTCTGATGTCTACATCCTCTTTTTATATTTATTTTTTCTCTTGCTAAGTACATGTAATTGGAGTTTCCACATAAGTTATCCGGTCATCACAAACTAAGTATGAGCAAGCCTTCTTGTATTTTATAATTATGCTGTCATAAACCGCGGTGGACTTCTTCTACCTTACCTGTTGAAAAGTTTTTTTGGGGAAAACGATTTTAAAAATGTGCAAACGAAATTGGAAATGGAAAGAAAAACATTTTCTATACATTCCTTTTAAAGTCTTTCACGCAGTTTCTATTGACAGCAATGATAACCGGCGGCTCAGATCAAAGACTACCTGGGTCTCCGCCGTTGCATCTACGGGGTGCTCGCAGTCATCTGCGTTTTGCAGACGGCACTGCTAGTGACCTTCACCCTACTGCACGTGCGCAAGCAGCTTGAGTTGCAGGACAACCTGTACAACCTCAAGCAACGTACCAGCTGGTTAGTCTCCTGTGGACTGCCCCAGCAGGTGAGAAGAGTAACCTGGGTTTAGCTGAGCAAGTAACAATAAATTTATTTGAAAAATTAATGGATGTTTTCATGGCATACAAATGAAACTGTGGGTTTCATCTGTGGTAGAGAAATAAAGCTATTGGGCTTCTTCAGTGCATGAGAAATAGCTTATGAGATAGAACAAATGGGATTTTCAGTAAGTGAACAATGACTTGTGGGTTCTCAAGCAGGGGACAAATTAATCTTGAACGTTCGTCGAGGAGGTAAACTTGTCTGTGGGGATAGTCCATGAGACTATAAATATTACTAGAATTTCTTTTGCATAAAAGTTGAATGATGTCTGCTTTAATCTCGGATCTCAGGACTAAAACTTGAGGAAAGGTGAACTGAAATTATCACAGTAAAATTAATAGTTGGTCTCCATTTACATTAGTTCTTCGTATAGTCGAATCTCTCTCTGTCGGTGTGTGAGTGTGTAAATGAGAGTGTTTCTGTGTGTGTATGTGTGTGTGAGAGAGAGATGATGCAAATTACTACAGTAAATTGGAATGCAGCAGATTACACATCATAAGCCAGGTCCATGACAGATCTTCCATATGTCGTAATCTTTATGTCCACAGAACATTTAAAAATAAAAATTTCCAGCAGCTTGCACTTTGTATCAGAAAATCCTTATCGGAGAGATGACCTGGCGGCGTTTTTATCCTCTTCTAAATCGAAAAAGAAAGCTAATTACCTGCTGTAAAGCATAAACCTGGCGAGAACCCATGCTATATTTTTGCTGGCATGTAACATGACATGATAAAATTAAATGAAAGGTGACTCATCTATGAGTTTTGCGCGTGTAGAAAGCGAATATTCATGCGTGGGTTAGTGCATTTATGCGCGTGTTGTGCGTGTGCTATTTCACGTGGAGTGTTTATGTATATATTATATTTGTATGGGAATATAAATTCATGTGAGAATGAATGAATGTGTGTGTGGTATTAGTGGACTTTCGATATCACCATGGCTTTGACCTCATTAGCTTTGCTGACAGGATCCAGGTCCGGGAGACGATAGGCGGGATCCGCATGAACGGTCTTCACGCCAAGTCTCGGGAAGTTTAACCATCTCACAGTTCATTGCGGAACAGGTAGACAACTCCTACGCTTTCAGCCCCACTTTCATACCCCCTCCTCTACTTTATCTCCTTTTCTTGCCTCTTACGCCTTTCCCACCCCAGCATCCCCAAAGTGTGATTCAGAAAACAAGGTCTTTAGGAAAATGTCAGACTAGTGAAGTTCAAGTTGAGGAGAAAGAGGAGGTATGACCTCTGACCTGATCAGCGCTGATGTCTACCAAATGATGAGGTGTTTTCACTTATCAAACGTTTGTACTCACACAAAGTTAATAATATTCCAAGGGTGGCCACCTAATCAGTGTTTTAAAACGTTTAAAGGCTAACTCGAAAACAAGTTTTTTCCTGTTTGTACCCCAGTTACTCCTCCGTTCCAGGATTAAGCATATAAAAAGATTTTTCATTTATTGACCACTAGTTTCTGAGCCTGATCAAAGAGAATTACTAAGTGACATTCCTTTTCCTGAAAAACTTGATGTGACTGCTCTGTATCTTTCTGTGTGTGTCGAAGGTCAGATGCGAATTTATTGTAATTTCATGGTCTTGATCTTTCTTTTTTGTACTTGATTACTTTCCCTAAACGAACTTGCAGCTTTGAACTTGATTTAATTGGGCTAGCCTTTTAAAACTAATTATATCTGCTTCACAAGTAGACCATCTGAGGAAAAAAAACCAGTTTGTAACATGTTACTGATTCATGGAAACATAAATTTCAACCGTCAACCACAGGCGTATCACAAAGGTTCCTGAGGGAAAGTCAGGTTAATAGAGCGAAGGTCAAGGGTCATCAGAGCGAAGGTGCCCCCTTAGTACAAAGTTATCTGGTGCCAGTGGCCGTTGCCAGCAGCCGTGGCTCCTGTACCGATAGCACCAGACAACTGCCAATAGGTCTGCTGCCTGCAACCATCTTTCTTCTCTTGATTAGCACTGAGGGGATTCTCAGCTAATCACACGGGCTTTGCCGCTCGGCCTCACATGTCAACATGTCTGTTTGCTTGCTGACAGACTTCGCTAGTTTGCTGTCCTCTTTGGCAGGCTAAGAAGCTTTAGAAAAGTGAATTCAAAGAAGTACTATAAAGTACATTAGCAGCTGAAAGTAACAAAACTTAACTAGTAAAAGAAAGTTATGAATTAAAGTGATAAAAGCAACGAACTGAAAATTAACAACCAATTAAAAATACAACAGTTTGAAAGGGACAAAATTAATAAGTAGAGTTGAACGAAATCTTGGTTCACATTTCTGACAACCCTCGCTCTCTTCCTACCCCTTATACATACCCGTTTACTAAAACTGAACCAATTGGTTCCATTTTATCTACATTTGTTTTGAAAGTGGCACTTTTATGCAATCTTTTTTATGTTCTATTTTTTTAAAAAAAATATGAATGCTTATCATCATGACTTGTGGCTCGGGTAAAGGCTTTTTCTGAAAGCTGTGGAGGGGGCGAATTAAGTGAGATGTGAGATACGTTTATCCACCATCAGTCTTAAAATGAAAACTAAATCCGATCCATAGATCTGTCTTCATGGTGGTTGATGGTGCAGGAGGAGAGAAAAAGTTCAAGGAGTTGAAAACTGATAGCAGGAAAACGAGCGAGCGAACGAGAGAAGAACTGTGACATTTTTATTGGTTTACTGTGCGGATGAACTGTGAATAAGTTTTACATTCTCTGTTTCACATGTACTGTTGCCCAGTGTAATTCATAAACCATTTAGGAATACAACACAAAGCTTTGTTCTCTGTTCACAGGAAGCCATACTGGAGAGACACTGCACCAATGAAAGTAAACTATGCATCACAGGTAAGTGTAGATGGATTAATAACTATAAATATCAAGGATTAACTCTCTGAAATGATGTTACACTATGCAATACTGGTTAGGGATGTATTTATTTCACTTCATATGTCTTTCATGAAATCCTGTTTACATCTTGGGTTATTACACAATGTTAAATTACTCCGTGATGACAGCTGTAGACATATTAAAACTACAGAAGTCTCTACATTTTCTTGACATCATCGGAATTACTTGTAGCTCGGGTTGGTCTTTAAGGATAATGGGTTTGCAATGAACACTACAGCCGCTACAAACCATTTACATTCTGTAATCTTTCCTACACTCATTCATTCCATCTCTCTCTCTCTCTTTTAAATTATTTTTGGATCTGTGCGATTTTGCAGGAGTTGGCTGGGCTGTGCGGTGGTAAGATAATGCATGAGGTTATCAGTAAACATCATGATTTATCTGTGCTATATTTTGACACAGTAATTCTTTCAAATGTTTTCTCTTCCCCATTAAACTGTGGAAGAAGGTTCGGGAGGTGAAAAATGAACAAAGCTGCTGACAAAGAGAAAAAAATCTATAGATACGACACACTTTTTGCATGTTTTCAGTTTTAACATTACCATATACAGTGGAACCTCGCATCCGAAATGTCGCTATCCGTTTTTTCCATAAGTCATAAAGGTATTTGTTTTAATAGAACAATAAACATAAAAACATTAACGAAAGCATTTAAACATCAGCATATTGATATTATAAAATCGGCTGATTCAAGGAAAAACTTGTCCAGTGTCTGTTCCTTCTGCCTTTTTTAAAACTCTTCGTAATACGACATGTGGGCGTGCACAACATCACTAAATAAGAAGATGCGCACAGATATTTCACATCACCTATGTAGGCAGGATGAGGGATTTCAGATAGATGTTTCAATAAAGGCATCACAATCAGTAAAGGCAAATGTACTAAATGAATAGACGTAGAATAATATTATTTTTTTACCACAAGCATCCTTTACTTCACAAAGCATGGCGGCGTAACCGAAATATTAAGTTTGCTTACATCTGTTCTGTGTTTTCTGTTTTATGCAGGCCTGAAAGGAGAACCAGGGTTAAATGGAGCTCAAGGTGAGGAATTGTGTTATCGAACTTGTCATCACAATTTGTATGTGTGTGTGTGAAGTTTATTCCCAGCAAGAATTACAAGGAATCATGCATTAATTGCTTTAACTAGGTAATTTTGAATGAAGGAGGGAAAGAAGATGTTAGATGGAAAAAAGTGAAGGAGAACGATTGAAGGAAAGACAGGAAGAGAGAAAAAAAGAGAAAAGTACAGAAGAAAGAACTAAAGGAAAAAAAATACAAAGAAGAATTAAAAGACAGAAAGAAAAACTGAATGAGAAATGAAAAGAAAGAAAGAAAAGAAATAATAAAAGGAAATAAAAATTGAGAAAAAATGCAGGTTATATCGAGAATCAATGAATGAAGATGGAAGAAAAATGATGAACACGAGAACAATGTTTTAATACTTTCAGGTCGTCAGGGCCTTAAGGGTGTCCCGGGTGATGACGGTGAACAGGGCATAGCCGGCCCTCCAGGCGCAGCGGGTGTACAAGGGTTCGAAGGTGAAGACGGTCCTCCAGGGACACGAGGCGAACCGGGTAGCACCGGGCCACCTGGTCTTAAAGGAGAAGTGGGCTCCCAAGGGGCCAAGGGGGATCCAGGCCTCGCGGGTGCACAAGGCAGAGCAGGGGTCAAAGGTCTCCCAGGGGCTAAAGGCGACGTGGGTCTGCCGGGACTGATCGGGGTCCATGGAGCAGCAGGGTCACAAGGTTCAAAGGGCGACCAGGTGTTCAGGGCCCGCCGGGCCTCCAAGGACCACAAGGCGCGAAAGGAGAACGTGGAGATGTGCCAAACAGACCGTGCCCTTGCTTCTGTATGTTCCCATTGTACTACTGTAAACACTGTAAACACTTCAGCCAGTTGGTTATCAATAGTATCCTGTACCGCGAGGACATGATCCTGCTGTAAATAGATAAAAGAAGCGCAGTTCTTATTTCTGCATAATAAGGAGTACTTTAGGCAAGTCTTATAAACTCTTTCGTATATTTGTATTTATATATATGAATGCGTAACTCTTGAGTAACTTGTTTGCTTGCTTTCTATTTTTATTTATTTATTTATTTATTTTTTTTGCTTTAAATGAGCGATTTTCGCGGAAGGTTGTTAACAAAATTCTTTTCTATGCAAGAACAAAAGTGACCTCTTTCAAACCAATCAAATGTCTTTGTTGGCTGTGAGGAAGATTGAGATTCCTTTTTCCCACCAAACACTATATTTGATAAACAAAACCACTCTTTACCAACAGCCCGTCCTGTGGCACAGAGTGTCACGACCTTTGACCGCCAAGCCTTGTCGGGAGCGAGGTGACGCTGAGTTGCCCAGTGACTGGCTCACCGGCTCCAACGATCGAATGGTCGAGAAAAAATGGCGGCCTACCCGCAGACGCTGTCAGGTACCGCTGATGTACTTCTCGTCAATCGCGAAAAAGTTGTCATCTTTGAAGTAGAAACATGTAGTCTAAATTTTTAGATGGTTTCTGTTTTTTTTTTTCGGTGCTCGTGATACGCAACCAAATTTTGTCCAGGGTGGGATCGCAGTTGATCATCAACAGCATGTCGTTGGCCGACGTGGGCGAGTACACCTGCACTGCAAGCAACCTGCTAGGTCAAACTGAGGTCACGTTCAACGTCAGTCTCTTCGGTAAGTCACATGTATGTAAGTTGTAACATTCGAATGTATGTTCTCTTTTATGTCCTATCTGTACCCTATCGGGAGGAAAATCCAAAGAAATTAGGCCACTCATTTCCTCAACCCTCATCACCACCTCCATCACCTCTTCCTCTGAATGACAAAAGCGATGTTGTGCTGCTCGCTTTGTGCTGGTCGATAGGAATCAAGAGTCACCGACAGTCCAGAGGATGGAGTAACAAGAATTCTCTGGGTTCTCTATGTGGGGTGGTGAAACCCTCTCTTTCTTCAAACACTCTCTAATCAACTGAAAACACAGCAGACCATCAAGCATGAACTTTCATCTCAGTCAGCGTGACGCCACCACATCATCTCCTCTTCTTTTTGATGTTGATAGTTTAACGGAAGTGAATTTGTGCTTTTGGCTCGGTCTAGACGTGAAGGCGGTAGAAACAGTCCAAAGATATACTTCTCTAGGGGATCTCAAGGACAAGCGCCATTTTTTCCGAAGTTACAAAAGTGGTGTCCAGACCCCGCTGATGCTATTTTGCGCCCTAGTACCCCAGTTATAAAGTGGTGACTAAGGTACCCGGTGGTAAAAAACATAAATTAGCGACAGGCAAGTCTCAGAAACATCATGAGAGAATACCTTACAGACGATCACTACCCTCTTCCAGGCGCCTAAGAAAGCTGCAACAGTAAAGCAGCGCAAGCTGGTCTGGCTCGGTCATGTGACCCTGCATAACGTTTTGTTGGTGGGTTCTTCAGGGTAACTATTGAAGTTTATGAACGAACAAGCAGATACAATGAAACTTTCTGGCTGACATAAAAATATGGATTGGTCATATACGTAATACTTGCTTACCTCCCCTCAAGCCAGGTTTAGCTCTTCTCAACCGCCAGTCTATAATATAATGGTCCCTCCTTCTTTTCGACGAAACAGCTGTTGACCCAGCTGTACAGCTGGTGTAGAGAGGTGGGGAAAATAAGGCAGTTAAGGAGAGGAGATGGGCACCCCCATCACATAAAGCTGCCTCCGAGGTATATGAGGGGCCTATTAACTTACTCCCCTAAGGTAAAGCGAGGATTTATTTGTGTGTGTGTGTGCGCTCACGCGCGTTTACTATAATATTTGTGTTATAATATGTTATATATATATCAGGATATAGATTATAGAACATATGTGTGCTACCGTGTATGAAATATACAGTTTAGGGATGTTTATAAGTCTGAAATGTATGTACACATGTAGTGTTTCCCTTTTTGCGTATTCAAACATTTTTTTCAAGCGATTTTGTGGTTAAACGGTCTAGCAGAATCTCACACACAATTTCGCATGAAACAGGATGGAACAGCGCTGCTGGACGAAAGAGTTATCAGTCACTCATCACATCACCTCATTAAGCTGTTCCGATGATTAAAACATTCCTCCAGACACTGTTAGCAGGATGCTAGTTAAATTGCTAGTATTTCATGATAATTTATCTGCCTGCTAAATGAGTTAGCATACAGCTAGGCGCGGCAGTGCTCACGACCTCCCCCGCCACCTTTTTCCCCCAGAAGGTCACGTGAGACATTGTGATTTCACAGATCTCAACTGCAATATGGAGAATGGACTGTGTGTGTGGTCACAGTCCCACACTGACCAGATGGACTGGACGGTCCACAGCGGGGGCACGGACACCCTACTCACCGGCCCGAGATCAGACCACACCCTGCAGACCGTAAGTTCACGGTTAATACCTACCCGCACAGCCCACCCAAACGAGAAAGTCGAAAGATGTGGTTACAGGCAGAGAAGCAGATGAACAATTAATTACAGTAGATAAGCATCATACGTACAGAGAGGCAAACAAACGAAATTATTCAAATAGATACCATAAGCAAATATTGTGTTTACAGAGAGGAAAATAAAACGACTGGATGCATGCAGCAAAGCCAGTAAATATATGCTTAAAACAATGAACAGATTAACATATAAATAGATTATAAAATTAAAAGATATTTATTATGCGATCATAATATGTGTACTAGGCCAGACAAGGATGATGACACAATGTGGTGTACCAAACCTGTGAAACGACAGGAAATCGCGTATGCATTCCACGGCACTTTGCAAACAGAGTGATTTCTTTATGTTATTGGAAAGATTAGTTTTAGCTTCTATTTTTCTATTTATTTCCTTCCCGTCCAGCCGCAGTTTTCTACTTTGCAAATCTTGTTTTCCTAGCGTTGCATTTGTTTCCCTTGCCGAGCTGGTTTGACGAAGTTGTCTCCCTTATGCAGCGGCGGGCAAGTACCTGTACCTGGAGACTGACCAGGGCCAGAGGTACTCCGCCGAACTCACCTCTCCTGTCCTGTCATCTGCCTCCTCTCTGTGCCTGCACTTCTGGTACAACATGTATGGCTCTGGCACTGGAACCCTGTCCCTGCTCACTAGGGTTCGTATGCTGAACCTCATTAGTTTGTCTCCTTTAGTGATGATGGAGCCTCTGACGAGTTCATCCATTTATTAGTAATTTTAGTATACGTGCTAATAGGTAATTTCTAGACTGGCACAGGGGAATTCTGTTTTGGTTTTCTAATTAATTGCTTTTCCTTGCTTGCTTTAATTTTTCGTTTGCTCGGTTTTTTTTTTTTTTTGTTGTTTTTTTTTTTTTTTTGGGGGGGGGTGTTCATTTTTGTTTTATTGTTTCTTTGTCTTTGTCTTTTTATTGTTTGGTTCTTTTTCCTTTTTTTCTCTTTGTTTTTTTTCTCTCCTTTATTACTTTTTACTTTGTTGTGCTTTCTTTCTTTTTTGAATCTTTCGGGTTTTTTTTAGTTTTTTTTTTTCTGATTTTTTCCGTTTAATCTATCGTTCTTTGACTATTTTTTTTTTGCTTTATTACGTTTTTTTCTTTATTTGATTAAAACTATTTTCCTTTTATTTTATGAATAAGTTTATTTTATTTTTCTCTCTCTTAATTTTATTTATTTTTTGTTTTACTTTCTTTTTTCTTTCATAGTCAATCCTTTAATATATTCCCATTCTCTCTCCTAGTAAAACATTTATGATCTAGTTCATTGCATATGTCTATAGCTACACAGTCATTATATGTCATACAGCTAATAGTAAATAAATAACATTTGACCCTGCAGGATACGAACGGCGACGAGACGCAGCTGTGGACAAAGTCTGGTAACCAAGGCCTGGGATGGGCGGAGGCCAGCGCCACTGTCCTCTCCCCTGTTGGGCTCCAGATCATCATCCGGGCCACACGGGGCGCCAACAACACGGGAGACATCGGCATCGACGACATCACCGCCACCCCAGGCGTGTGCATCCAGTCAGGTGAGTGACAGGAGGGAGAACTAGGGAATAAAGAGGAAGCATGCACGCATGCGCATACAAGCGCCGCTAGTCCCTAGTGACAGTCCCTAAGGACCCCGTGAAGTTGATTTACTGGAACACGGAAGCGCGCACTTCAGACATGGTGACATTTAATAAGGAAGGCGATTTTTTTAAGTCATCACAACTGAAGAGATTCTGGGTGCGATGGGATCTGGGAACTGAGTGCACTACATTTAAAGCACTGATGGGGTGCACAATTTTTTTCAAAATGATTGAGTTCATAAATGTTGACTGGTAAGCATAATTAACATAGTCAAAGATCTGCCTTTGGTCGTAGCCGTTATATTGTAAGTGTATTATATTTCTGATGATTTTTTTTTGAACACTTTCTAATTGAGGAACGTTTGTAAGCTTGTATCTCAAGAAAGTGTTAAACATATAGATTTCAGGAAATATTGTCTTTTACTAAGCTCTACCTTGTAATTTATTAAAAAAAATCAGTCCAAGTTACTTTTAAAACGAAGTACAAAATACTTCTGCAGTTAGGGAAATAAATAAACTAAAGAAAAAATGTGATGGATGGGGACTAAAATAAAGAGTGTATTAACTGAACATATTAAGAATAAATATTCCGTTGAAGAAAAGGCATAATAGAAAAGAAGACATTAATGGATCAACCCTTAAATATTGCTAGCACTACACGGTGTGATGAGAACTGGTCACATGAAAGTGTTTTAGGAAGGACAAGTTACTTGGCTTCTGTGTAACCTGATTGTATGATTGCTGCAGCCAACAGCCTCAGCTGCGACTTCCAGTCAAACTTTTGCGCGTGGACCGTGGAGTCGCCTCAGTGGATCTGGACACAGCATCAGGGTCCTTCCGGCAAGACTGACACTGGACCGAAAGCTGATCACAATGGAGAAGGTAAAAGACAGATGCGAATGGGCACCATAATCGAGCCGTCAGACTAATTTTTCCTTCAGTTCCCGAATAATGCAATGTGCATGTGTGTGTGTGTGAGAGAGAGAGCGCGAGCGAATGTGTGTGTATGTGTTTGCATGTGTGTATGCGTGCGTTGTCATACTTGAATAAATGTCTTAGAACCTTAGGTTTTAGTACTACAAAGGCATCAAAATATAAAATAACAAAAAGAAAGAAAGAAAGAGAGAAAGAAAAGGTAAATTAAGGAGCAAAGGAAAGGAGTTAGTCGCGGCCCCTTATTTCAGCGACCAAGTACTACGCTTACCTGAACGGAGCGGGAGCGGCATCTGCCGGTGACCGAGCCAGTCTGTCGTCGCCGTTTATCCAGCCGACGATGGAGGTCTGCGTGGACTTCTACTACCACCTGTACGGCTCCGGCGAGGGGTCGCTGTCCCTCAGGGTCAAGGTAAGGTCTAGGGCTAGAAGAAATGTTAAGAATGGTTGGCGTTATTCGTCCAGCGCTCCTTGTCCTTATCAGACCCCACTCTTCAGGGACCTCTTCCCCTTTCTCTTCGAATTGTGTCGACATTTAAAGCCTTCAAATCCTGCAAAACCAATCTTTTTAAGAAATATTTTGCATAATCAAGAGGACAGTTCCGCTCGCTCTCAATTCTTTGTCCGTGTTTGTCATTGTCATACACTTTTTTTTGGTAGTGTTATCAGTTTGCTGACGCTATGATTCTCGTATGTTTGTTTGTTCGTTTGTAGATTTTGTGTGCAGTGCATTGCGTTCTTTTTCACCCGGAACAATGCACTGTACTAATCCAATTATTATTAATCACTCTTATTATTGATACTTCTTTGACTTCTAAACTGCAACCTCTGTTTCTATTGCTGATGCCTGTCATACTTTACTCCACTGTCACAAATATTTATGACTTCTGATATTATTTATACCATTACTGACTCTACTATAAAACACCGATGTTACTTCTACTTCCACTTTTCCACTTTACTTCTATACTAATATCATCGTTCGTTACCGCCAGTACCGTGACGGGAAGGATGTCTTGCACTGGCAAAGGACAGGTAACCTCGGTCAGGCTTGCAGCATGAGCAGATAACTATTCCGAGTACACTCTCTGCCTACAGCCTCACGTGGGAGGCAACCCGAGGGCCACCGAGTCCAGTGACATCGCCTTGGATGACGTCAGAGTGTCCAACGGGCCGTGTCCCGTAAGAGGTCAGTCGACATCTTTTTTTTTATTTTTAAAATCCAATAAACGTAGTCTGACCAAACGTTGCTCTCATGCTGCGCCGTGTGTGTTTGTCTTGGAACAAAGATGTGAGTGAGTCAGACCTGATTGTTGAATTAGGGGAATTTTGGTAGTTTTAGAAATTGTTGAATATCAGCATCTGACGACATGGCCACTCAGTACTTCTGACAAAAATTGACTGAAATACGCAGCCTTTCCATCCTGAAACACAAATATTGCAGATAGGTTTTACAGTTAACCAGCCACATGGAAGACATTTTTACAGATTTCCCTAAAACTGTTCGCAGCTTCCATAGGAGCTTTGGGCTGCGATTTCGAGATGGCCACCTTATGCAGCTGGAAGCAGGGCAGTGATGACAACCTGGACTGGGATCTGCAAGTGGCCAACGCCGGCAGTCTGGTGGATGGCCCAAGCGCTGACCACACCTTGATGACAGGTGGGCTGCCTGCTGGTTTCATTACGACTGTGATCGCACAGGCAGGCTTTTATTTGATAAAATGAAAGAACGGAAGAAAAGAAGATATTGGTGGCCGTTGCAGTAGTGGTGGCAGTTGTGGTGATGGTTGTAGTGGTGGTGATGATGGTTTCTGGTTGGTGGTGGAAATGCGCTTTCAGAATTAGAGGTGATTCCGCGTCATGAGGGAAGAGGGAGAGGGGGAGGAAACTGGAGTACCCGAAGAAAACCCTCAACGGCCAATCCTGTAAAAAAAAAAGGGAGAGTTTAAATTTATTATGTTAACAAGGCAATGGCGATGTTTAGTTTGTTTGTTTTTACTACAATAACACTGAAGTACAAAAGTCGTACGAATTTATGTTTAACGGTGTCAGGTCAAGGCCATTACATTACTATGGCCCATCACACTGTGATTAGCCAGAAAGCCATCCTGGAGTCCCAGAACTTGAACACGGGTGTCGCCTACTGTCTGCAGCTGTGGTACATGATACCCACTGCGTCATCGGGAAAACTCATCATCTACAGGGAGGTAGACAGCTTTGATCCTCAAGACTTTGTGTGTGTGTTATAGTTTACAGTAAAGTAGGGAAAATAGAGAGTGTGTTGATAACCCAAATCATAAGAATATAGGTTTCTGTACATTGTTTAGTACACTGTTATAAAATGTTGTCCAGACCCCGCAGATAGTTTTACCCCTGGAGACGTAGTTACAAAGATAGCAAGGTTGCCCCTGGGGTAAAGAAACAAGAAGTTGTGTCCACAACGGACTTAGCAGAGTATTGTAACTACTAAAACAAGACATTTTTCTTTGACTTCCTTCCTTTTCCGGGGTAAATAACTTATTCTCGCTTCATAACTACGGTCTCCAAACATTCATCGGTATCTATCAACATCAAACTCCCTCTTTTTCTCTCTACCTGTCTCTTATATATAATGTCAAGAGAGCCAGACATCTAAATTAAACTCAGATTAGTTTGATCAGTGTATGACTACATAAAAAATGTACAAAGAACATTGTTCATGTTTGATGCAGAGCGGGGGACAATCGACTACCGTAAAACTATATCCGGCGCATACCCGCAGTGGACTCACCTGTCGGTAGGCACGTTCCGAGCCAGACGACTGTGTTTTCGATGGTCATTGCCGGTTTCACCGGAAGTGCAAATGTCCCTCCCCTGTCCGTCGATGATGTGTCCTTGATGCCTGGAATGTGTCCTAAATGAAGGGTCAACGCGAGGCGTTAATATTTGTCGGTCAAGCAACAAAAAATAAAGTAAATGAACCGGAGAAAATAAAAATATGTTTAAAAAAATCACACAGAATGCAGACTTACTTCTCAGACCAAAAAAAAATCGCATTATTTGTGAAAAAGAATTAAAAATCAGTTTTAGCGCCTCGGGTGCTTTGTCAGCTTTTGTTTATGATCCTATATTTTATTGACCAAAGCATCCACTTTATCGATCACTAATTTATTCAAGCGATGCAAACACGTTAACAAATGTGTATTTGCGTGTTGTTTTGTGTGAAGAGAACATTATGGAGAACTAGTTGTGTTTGTGTGTGCATGCGTGAGTGTGTGTGTGTGTAGGCGAACGTGTGTCCGTGCTTGCAGGCGCACGTGCATCTGGTCTCACCTTACAGAAGTTGATAATATCACTCACTTGCGTACATAATCTGGAGACAGTCCCTCCACTCCTCTCATAGTCCCTCCACTCCTAGCTTCCTAGCAAGCGCACATTTATATCACGAAATGTGAGGTTTAGTCAGCTTGATTCACCTGGAAATCCAAAACCTGGATCTGCCTCACCTGTCTTTCGCCTGTCTCACGCTCCCATCTACCCGTCAAGAATGACCTCCGGTGACACGTACTTTACAAACATGCATCCTAAGTAAACCTATCTAACTAAACAGTTTCTATCAGGAGCCAGATATCGGTCACAAGGTCGTAAGGCAAATATTTGAGTCAGCATCCCCTTTACATCGGGCAGCATAACAATCACTAGCTGTATGGGACAAGAGGTTCCTATACTCCTCAACAAAATTTATGATAGTGATGATGATGATGGTAATGATGAAGACGACAACAACGATTAAGATGATGAAAGAGCAGCATAGCATTAATCGTCGCACGAAAAGTAATAATAAAAAAGAGGTGAATTTTGCTTCAAGTCCTGCATGAACAGCTGTGTGTGCATTCTGTAATCGGTCCCACGCTTCTACAACCCTAGATACAGGTTGTATTGTCGTAATATTCATGCATACTATTATACTTCCTGAATAGGCCTGAATGTATGTACATTCACACATGGACCCACACCAGCGCGTGCACGCACGCACACACAAAACACACACACAGGCACGCACGCACGCACGCACGCACGCACGCACGCACGCAACGCACGCACGATAGGCAGCGCTATTGTATTTAAAAAAAAAAAATTATTGACCAAGGCTGGGCCCATATACGCAGGGCCGGATACACCCTCCCTCCCTCCATGCCCATCCCTCTTGTAAGGCCTGCACACATGTACCCACACAAGTGCGCGCACACACACACAAAAGGCAGTGCTGTTTACAGGTGCGCCGCCGCGTCCAGTATAAAAGACAACAGGTGAGGGTACAAGAGCAGTCTCAGCTGAGGTGTGTGACAGTCAACCTTGTCCTCGTCCATCAACATGAAGCTGTGTCTCCTCATCTGTGTGGCCATCGTTGGGGCTTCGGGTAAGTTTATCTTTAGCCCCAATTCCTTCTCTAACAGCTAAGTTTAATTCAGCTTTATTGAGCAGATTTAGATGTCAGATTAAACCGGAAAAAATCTTGACAAAAGTTTCACGACGTTTGGCAACGATTTATATCATCGTCATGTAGGACCTTTGCCAGACGTGGTCTCAAACATGAAGTCAACAGCGGTACAAGGGATAGCTTTCGTGCAACTGCCGCAGTTGTCATTAAATTAGCTAAAAAATAAAAAAGAAAGCAAGTTTATTATTGTGGGTTTGAGATAAATTATCGGCAAAATGCTTTGCCTGAGAACGTGGCTTACTACGTAAGCTCATTAAAATAACACTCCAACCGGTCACAAACCTATTACAAATCATTTTCATACAATTACGATCGCACACAATTTTCGGTTATGTCCGTTGAAATAGTATTCTCTGGGTGAGTTGGTTTAAATATTATATGCACATCATTCTCTGTCGAATTCTGATCATGCATCTTTAAATCTTTGCTGAGAAATTATCTGATTAGACTTTGAAGACCTCAGGTAAAAGTAATTTATCATTGCGAGGTCGTGACCCCTGACAAAGGCCAGGGATTATCAGTTTTGTTTTTGGTGACGTGGCTGACTGGGCTTCAAGGAAAAATATTGTTAGATGCATAAAGGATGCATAAAGATAATGAAAAAAAAAAAAATCTCAATGAAAGCATATGGAAAGTCTCTCGTAGACGGAAATCACGGGGACCAGACCTTGCAAGGGTTAAAGGGTGTAAAGGATGGGAGGGGGGTGGAGAGTGAAACTTTGATGACATAAGAAGGCAGAAAATTTCGTACTTGATGACTTTACAGTGATATCCAAATAAAATGTGTCAGCATCCTGTCTGAGCTGCTTCAGATTAATCTGAAATGAAAAAAAAAAAAACCAAAAAAACAAAACCCAACTCATGTACTCATTCTGTCTCCGAATAATTAGAAGTTTAAAAGGCCGTAGGCAGCGTTAACACGTTTGCCTATAATGCCCTATATTACTGAAAAAAAGGAATGATGACAGTCTCATCCGAGGGAAAGATCCGGGTGCAAATGATTGGTCGATTGGCTCGCGTGACGAAACTTTTAGGTGATTGAGACGGATGCAAGTTGACATAGGTAATAAAAGTTGTCTACTCGGAAACGTATTCAAGGTAAAGACAACCTCATGACGTAGCAGGTATGATGATTCCTTCACTATAATAAATAATTAATAAATAACCGCAGAGCGCTGCAGATTTAGATATCGTAAAAGCTGTACACGGAACGGTCAAAGGGAAGTAAATGTACTTTGCAGTCAGACAAAAGAAGGAAACGCGGTTGTCTCCTCTGACACAACAGTCTAAGCGACGTTCTTTACCTCAATTTTAATCAAATAAATGAATGAATGAATAACGAGTTTTGGACATCATTTATGTCTCATTTGTAATTAACTCTTTTAGGATAACATTCGACATAGTGTTTGGTTCTTAATAACGATAATCAGTAAAAATAAATTTTTTCCAATGGCCAAAAGCGTTGACATATTTTTTCTATTGACTGCTAGTGCTGGGCGACGTGTGTGTGTTGTGTAGTTCTCGTATGCTACGACCTAAAAATGTATCATAAATAATAATTTCGTGTGTTTTCATCTCTTTTTGTTTCCATATAGCTTACAAAGTCCCTAAAGCTTTGCGTAAGTATCTGGAAGTTATTTTCTGGCCTCACATGTATTGCTTTTACGACAGGTATTACTCTTTGAGCTTGTTGAAGACTCGTACACTGACTATTTTTTTAAAATTAAAAGCTGATAAATTAGGAGGTATTTTTTTGATGCCTTTCGGTGATTCAGGGAGCTCAGATGGGGATATGTGTAAGTCTGCAGAAGTGAGGGAGGGAGGGAGTGACTTTTCCCTGGACCACAAGCATTTACATACAAGGTATAAGCCGCACCTAATAAAAATGCCACGATACGTGAGAAATCTAAAGAAAAAGCAAATAAATAATTGCCGTTTTTTGTGTGAAGATTCTAACATCGCTGATATAGATTCAATATTAACGTTTCACAGAACTGGTAACTAACTCGCGGACTAGCAAAATATAAACCGAAATGACACAGCATCACGAAACTCTGTTGCTCAACAAAAAATCGTTCACAAAGGAACGAACATGTAATTACATTCAGGAAGATATTGGATGCGTGTGCGTGTGTGTGCGTGTGCGTGTGCGTGTGCGTGTGCGTGTGCGTGTGCGTGTGCGTGTGCGTGTGCGTGAGCGTGTGCGTGTGCGTGCGCGTGCGCGCGCGCGCGCGTGTGTGTGTGTGTGAGAGCGTTAGCGTGAGCGTGAGCGTGTCCGTGTGTGAGAGAGAGCAAGAGAGGGGGAGAGAGAGACAACGATCTGGTGAAAACGGTTGTTAATCTGCGTTAAAAGAAAGGTTGGATCAAAGTGAACTATCACTAATGCAAAACATTTATCACCTTTGAACAGGTGAAAGACCAGGGCAGTGCCCAGAACCTTCCGGAGACGCTGGCATCTGCATTTTCGATCCTAATGTCAACTGCATCTATGACTCCGAGTGTGCAGCAGGTCAGTCTACACCTTCGACTATAAAGGGGGATGTGCGTATTTATGTGTGTGCGCGCACGTACGCGTGCGTGTACGTGTAAATGTGAATGCAAGTAATATTACTAAGATAAGTGACATTTGTAATTGGTGAGTCTTAGAAAGATTTCGAAACATCGAATCAACCTATATTTCCATGATCCTATATCAGATCATGATACAGTGTATTGTTGTGACGTCACAGGGTTGAAATGCTGCTCAGAAGGTTGCGGCAAGAAGTGTAAGGCGCCAGTGGTTTCCCCCCAAGTTCACGCAGGTAGGCGGGCTTTACATTACTTCGCCAGTTTGAGTTCCCTCCTTCCTCAATTACCAACATTTTATTAAACATACCTTTGGGAATCATCTGAAGGAAATAGCAAACCCCGGAATTATTGTTTTGACATGTTTGTCAAGAACTTAAGCCATTAAATGTTTAACCACGATACAACAAAGCAGTAGATGGGGGGGGGGGGGAGAGTAGGCACGCCATATGATATTTTCATGTTTACAGCTGTTTTATCTCCTTTTTTAACGAACAGGAAGCTGTCCAGCGCCCAGTGGGATGGTTGGCATCTGTGTGCTTCTGCCAACAGCTGCAGCGGTGGACGCCTCGTGTGCGTCCGATGAGAAGTGCTGTCCTGAGGGATGCAACCTGGTCTGCAAGAAGGCCATTTAGCCATCTAAGTTCGAAGAAAATAAGTTTACTTCTCGTTTGAACATACGGAGGTGGAAGAATAAAAAAAATGACTGAAGATTCGAATGTTCCACGCGTTGCTTTTGTACTGCTTGTACAAAAAGAGTGATTTATTGTTGGCTCACTTATTCACCTCTTATTCTTCTCTGAGAAATATTGTCACCGTTATGAAACGAAGCAAAATGAAAATCTACTTTAGCAAAGTCATAGAATGCGAAAAGAACACTAAACTGATCTGGAAAGCCATCAATGAATTAACCAACAAGTCAAGACAAACCGTTCGACAAATACAATATTATCTAACACACTGAACGCATATTTTGCAGGAATTGCTACCAATGTAGTCTTAAACGATAAATCACAAGAAAACAAGCTAGACAAGCTACAAAGCTTCTGTAACTCAAAACAAGTTGATACCGCTCTCTCCATTCCCCCAATGACTATATTGGAAGTATCTCAGACACTTACCAAACTCAAAGATACCAACACCAGAGGACCAGACAGCATCGACAGCAAAATTCTAAAGCTCTCAGCACCGGCCATTACTGAAACCATGACTTACCTGTATAACCTCTGTATTGATAAATCTTACCTTCCAATGCACCTTAAACAAGCAAAAGTAATACCAATACATAAATCAGGTGATCCAAGTGACCATACAAAGTATCGTCCAACCAATTGTCAGGGCTACCAGTCTACACAAAGTGTTTTGCAATTTAAAATAATCGTCTCACCTAATAGATAGATAATTCAGAAACACAGTAGATGCATGTCTACATCAGGATACTTACAATCAACAGAAGTGGTTGTGTCTGACAAACAGAAAATAAGGAGACCACAAAGTCCGAGACAAAACTCACATACGGATCCTTACCTCAAGTGCGCCGAGTGATCAGCGTTACAAGCACAGATAACAAACACTTATTTACAATACAGTGGAATGCTCAGCACAGATGATATTTAGACTCAAAAACAAATGTACACTTGAAGCCTGTGGAAGTTATTAATGTAGTTCACCCCACTGCTACTCACGAGAGGTGCCACCATCTATACCATGTTTCACAAGCACACCTGAGCTTAGACAGTACATCGACATATGAGGCTTATAAATACACATTATTAATTGATGTTTGTTTATGTTTACTCTCCTTCTAATGTCTAGTTAGAAATAAGTAATAGAAATACTTTTCAATAAAATGTGTCTATATACTATTGTGTGATCTGATAAGTGGCAGCAAAGGATGAACTTTCTGATGTCTTGCCGCTCTGCCATCTGCTTTCTGTCCTTTGTGGACATCCCTTGCGGCGATGCATCCTAAGTTCCACAATTCTGTTTACGCTAGACCTAATCGACACTCTTCAGTTTTGTCATCACATGTGAAGGCTCGCCTTACCTGCAGAACCTGTTTTTTTATTGCTGATGTTATGTCGGCATTCTTTGTACCATTATTTCTCTTTCTTTGCTTTCTCGAGAGCCAGTCAACCTACTTTTTATACTTGTTTTATCACAGCCAGCGAAGATTTCAGAGGAGTTTCACCTTAACTTACGGAAGACAATAGAAAATCGTTTTTCTGAGCCTTCTGAAGCTTGTCCAGTAGAGTTTAGATAGTTTCTACGCACAGAGGCAAATAAGAAACAAATAAGAAACAAATAAAAGAACCAGATCGCAGAGCAGACACAGTCAGACGTTATTGTGTCAGACAAGTCAAGAAGTGTTCTTCTCGTGCTTTTACGTGGATCGATGATTCCTTTCAGAGAACGTAAAGATAAAAATTCCAAAACAATTTGCACTGAGCTAAAATATTATACAAGGGCAAACAAAGTTTATAACAACATGTCTGAATTGCCTTTCTTTGAAGTCGTCAACGTCACTCACAAACTTGTCTTTATTGTATTATTCTCAATATTGATGTTTCCGAGGTATTGTCGAAGAGTTGTAAAAAAGCCTGTCTAATACAAAATTCTGTTACAAGAACACAAGGAAAGGCAACTTTTTTTTCAAATGAAAGACTTTCTATCACGAATCCGCTATCAGTGTCTCCATGGAGACAGCAAGTTGTGGTTTGTTTTTTGTGGGATTTCGTTTTGGCTCGTTGGAAGGTTGACCAAAGTTCAAAATTATTGTCAGCTGCCGGAATTTATTATATTGTGGGGAAAAAGGATCAAAATCAAATCTCTTCCGCCATATTTAATACAGGTCCTGCTGGTTTGTAATGAATTGAAAATTTCAATTCTCTTAAAACATTTTTTTAACACAAATGATAAATATTAGTCAATATTATATTATCCAAAACGAGAGTAAAAAGAAATTAATTGGCCTAAACTGTTTTAACTGATCGCATGAAGTCCGCCCTACAACAAGCAGATATGTTTAACACACAGGAACACAGCACTGAAGATAATTATAGTCATACTTTCTGCAAAGAGAGTCTTATCCATTAAAAAGGTTTGCCAGCAGAAGGATCCTCAGTAGAAAAACATGAAAGTGTATCACGGTAGAAAAATATTTGCTGAGGGTAATAGTGTTAGTACTGTGTAAACATTTTTGTTCCTATTTCAGTGCTTTGCGCTTTTAATTTATACAGCCGATAAACGCTGATACTTCATGAATTATTGAGTACAATTCTCTTTTTTTTTCAAAAGGGAATCATTGGGAAGGATCGGAAACTGGTTCCGAAGAAGTAGATTTGGAAACGCAAGTGTCTTCACATGTGAAATAAATAAATGTCGATGGCTGCAATGAAATGATTGGTAACCGCGAATAGGCCAAAGGCCGTTTTCCACTGCAAGGTGCTCCTGATGCTGCTGTCCCCCGATGTTCAGATAGGAATTGATGCACGGTCCTCGTTTTGGTATGGTGGCCTCTCGGCGCGTGGAAACGTTCACTTCCTTAAACTTATAGCATACTTCTAGTGACCAACGTATCTTAAAAAATACTTTAATGGTTCATAGTGTTATCATGACAATGACTAATATGTGCACTCAACCGTTACAATCTAGTAGTAGAAGCCGATTTCGCATAAGAACTGCCGTTTACTACATCTGTAGTAGAGAAGCTAGATTATGGCCTTTAATTTATTGTAATCAAACATATAGGAAACCTACGAAATCAAATAAATGTTTTTAAAAATAAAGAAAACAAAGAATCCTAAATTAGTTAAATGAAGTAAATGACACTAAATGACAGACAGCAGATTCAGTTCTCGGGGGCTATAACAAACACATACGATACATCATGCTCCACTTCAAAATACAAAAGTCTCGATAGAGTTTCCCTTCCGTTGACTTCTTCACTTTTCCGACAATCATGTGAATGACTTGAAGCACACACAAACAAACCAATCAGCGAGTGCCATCATTCAGAGCACCTTTGTACCCAATCGATGAAGTCTCTTGTGAACTGTGATTAAAGCTGTTTGTTCCACCCGATTCTCTCACTGTGTCAACCGCTTGACAGTGTCAACTTCGGTCTCTGCCAGGGTGGGGCAGTCAGTACTGTGACCAACATGCGCACACTTCTTGTGACCTAACACAGTCATCATAGTGTGAGTAACACTTTCTATAATTGCGATATTTCTTTGTGATTGCTCTATACATGAAGTCTTAGGTCAGTAGTAAAAATATTGGTGTTTTTCCTTGTACACACTTCTGCAGCAGGAAATATTTACGGTTCCTAAAATTATAGAATTATGTGTGTAAATAAAGTGTGATATTATTGCATTACTGATATCAGAAAATACTATTCAGAAGACCACTTGGACTTCACCAGAATGAACATAAAAACACCACCCAGATCGATCACATCAATATTACTCGCCAGTTTAGAAAGGCGTCTGATGGAGTTGTCAGAGTAAAGCAAGGACGCCAGATGCAGCCACGGACCACCAACTGCTTGTGGGCAACCATGAACAAAAAGCTGAGGTCCTTCCAATGACACATCAGATAGACCGCACCAACACCAAATTACACATTGAAGTTCTTTAGAGTTCGTAGAAAACAAGAACAGTTCACTGATGAAGTTAAATACAGGTTTGAGACATTGGAGGGACTCCTGGAAGAAACAGTAGCCAACCACTGGACAGGCTTGCAAGAGACCTGGACGACTTCCTGCACACACGACGTTTCTGGTGAAAAAAGGAAAACAGCACAAGAAATGGCTAACTTCTAAGGCCCTGGCAAAAAGACAGAGGAAAGGAAAGTGACTGAAAGCAGAAGACTAATCAATGTCAAGACCAGCAGGACAAGAGAAGAGCTCGAGAGCAAAAGTACTGGGAGATTAAACAGAGAAGTGAAGAAGAGTGGAGGAGACGACAAGAGACTGATTCGGTGTACTGCCAATGATGTACTGCTGTCTATGATCAATGGCATTGTTATTGTGAATGAAGCACAATTCGCAAAGAATATTAAATAAACAAGCGTGTGAGCACTGCAAAGGCTTAGAATAACGACTGATATAAGGGGTGTTTTGCTGGCTCCCTTTCTGAGTAACAGTTTTATGGAGAGCTTCTTCTCTCATTGCTTTCAGCACACACCTCGTTGCATCCTAAGGTGTCTCCTCTTTGTTACAAGTGATCACAAAGTAGTTTCATAGTGTACTTTTTTTATTTCTACTTTTTATTTGTATTTCTACAGATCTCCTGTCGCCTCATCTACCACCTGGCTGCGCCTGCGTGAAGATGACGTCCATCACGGGCACGCGACAAAGTCACACACACACTGTGACCTCTGCCCAAGCCCGATCCACGTGTGGCTGCACGTGCATGGGACTTTTGACTGGTGGCTCCGTCTTTGTAGCAGATGACCTGACGGGGAACGTGCGAGCTGCGGGATCTTCCGAGAATCTCGCTAAACCTCTCATCAACTTTTTCCCGCATTCCAGCTCACTGGGAAGGTGCAGGCCATCAAGTGGTATGTGTTGTAGACTTGTAGAGTGAGACTACAGGTGGTGAGCGTTGTTCTTGTGCGGTCTTAATGTAAAAATATGACATTTGAGTCAAACGGAGAGTCCCATGGTAAGTAACAATTTTATATATTACCTAACTCTACTGAGGTTCGTTTTACATGTAGTTAATTAGTTTACAACTCATATAGTCTGGAGTAAATATTATGCTCGGGCTTACTTAAAATTAACATTTTCGTAAGGTCAGAATTGAGGCTATACTTGAGCCTACTGACTTTACAACCAGTGTCAAAGGCCATGTGGTTTGCTCCAGACTGGTGCCCCCGTTGACGATGGATTCTACTTTTTCTGCCGCTGTCGTTCTGTGGTCATTGTCTTTGGCAACACCAACAGATATACCACCACCTGGCAACCCAAACAGCAAGAAAAGACATGAATGTCTTCAAGAAATAAACAGAGAATGAATGTCTGAGAGCTTGTAGTAGTGGCCCGATAACTACACTGAAGATCACAATTCTTCTCAACATTCTTTCGAATGTAACCAGGTCAGCAATTGGATCCATTTTATCATATTGACCCCCAACTAGCTTATGTTCTTCACTCCGATCCCGGACCCATGCGCACTGCATGGTGTTAGTGACAAGCTCAGATACTACTTCTGTAAAAGTGTCTGATAACGCTCGCTTCATTTTCCAAATACACATCTCACAAATACTACTTGCATAGAGAGAAAGAATAAACTGAAGTCACGATATGGTCCATCTACTTTTTAAGATAATATCTATATATATATCTATTATTATTTCTGCTTGTTTTATTTGAACAGGAAGTGTTGACAATCAAAATACTACAAAATCGGTGGATCTCGAACCAGTGAGTGATTTAAACTCATCCTGGACCGGTGATGCTCACCTTTTCAACTGGGTCAAACGGTGCACGGTGTTGTCGACAGCCTATGTAGGGCCGTTCTGGGCCGCCGGTCAACCAATAATTTTGAAGTACACGCAAAATATGTCTCGCGGTAAGAAGACTTGCAATCGCCATGCGGATGACGAGACTTTCCTTTTATCACCGAGTTGTACATCAGCATGCAGTCTTTTCTTAGGATTTCCTTTGTTGCTACCACACCACCTAACCTTTAAAACTAATCTTACCCCTAACCCTAACTTTAGGTACTCAGCTCTTAACCCGCGTTCCAACACTGTGTTGTAACCCTAAGTGTATACTAGGGCTGGCGAACAAAAGGAAAGTTAAAGACATACACACACTCTACCCAAAGAACGAATACACAAAAGCAAAGCAAAATAAAAAGATTTAGGGATGTTTTTCAATAAAAGTAATTACTCCTTTCTCGACAGCCGTAGCTTCGTATCTTTAAATATCATCAGCGATAAGCATGTGACGTTTTGAGAGCTTACAACGCATTGTGGCGTCACGCTACGTTACAGAAACGTTAAATCTTTGTTTCTTATGGAGTCAGTTGACAGTCCCAACTACACCTTAGGCACTATACTATGAAATGCTCTAGTCAGTGGTTACTCTGAATAGTTCAGCTTTAAACTGTAAAATGATACAAATATCCAAATAAAGCCAATAGTCTATTCTCCTAGTGAGCTATTGTTTTTATGTATTTTCTTTCCATGAAAATGACAATTTTTATAAAGCATTTGTGTGTGTTGACAGGTTGATGGCAGAAAAAGTTTTCTTCTGAATGACTATCTCTGCACAGAACCGCACTCCTTTGTGTGTGAAAAATCAAACTCACTTCGTTAACCAATCAACCGTCGTCCTCATCATGTAAACAGAGGTCAATAGGATGTTTCTCTTTTGCATGTTCACTTGTCCCCCATCAGCAGAGTGTAAAATCTGAAATATTTCCAGAAATAACGAGACTAACGCCATACAGAGAACTGTCACCAACAAACATCCTTGTTTTGTAATGTCTGAAGAACTTATTTTTTTCTTGATTTTGTTTTCCACGCATTTCAAGCTCTCAGCTTTGAGTCGATGAGGAGATTGCAGGGTCCGCAATGGACGCAGTGTTATTGAAAGGAAATATTAATGACACAGATTCAGTGACAGAAATCGTTTGGAGAAATCGTATTCAAGACGAGGTGTCCTTACCTGTAAAACTTGTAACTTAATACGGTCTTTTCTCAGTCTACTTTTAAAGATTTTTGTCTCGACATAAGTAATAAGCCAAAGCGGGTGTGTGTGGCGGGTGGGTGTGGGACTTCAGTATGAATTGAAACAAGTGTTTTGGCCGTGTGCTTAATAGAGAAAAGCTGATTTCTGTGTGTGTGTGTGTGTTTTCACATCCGGCTTTTCTACCAAGCGGCTGAGTGTAGTTCAGACAAAGACGAGTACCGAGTCACACCCCAGGAAGTACTTGTGGCTCGAAATTTACGTTACAATATGACCGCGGTATTCAAACGTTCGCGTAGTGAAAAGATTTTATTTTAAAAGTAATAAAGGTCACATTATGGCAGATTTTGACTCGACTTAATTTTCTTCAGTACTATCCCTACAATGCATTTCTTGTGTTCTTCTGGGATTCTGGGGGTTGTGATTGTGGGATTCTGTTCTGTTCTATCATTGTAGTTTGATTTATCTGCCCTTGCACTTCTGCTATAAGACATCTACATAACGGACATCCGGCGTCTGGCTTCATGTCCATCCAGGAAATGACACATTTCTACTCAGAAGACGTCCACGTGGTAAAATCTTTGGTACCTTAAAGTCATTCATGCACACTGTACATTATCTGTCGTTTGGCTCGTCTGATGCAGTCGTCATTGTTATTAAAAATTTTTCAAAGAACAAAATGAAAACACCACAAAATTGTTGCTGTTATTAGAAGAAACATCAGAAGCAGACAGAAATATCGAAGAAAAAAAAGATATTTAACTAACCCAAGATGGTTCCAAAGGAAGAAAGACTAAAACAATAGTGTCTGTTCCGAAAAAGTAAAGAAATCTCAACAAAACTGCTTGGGCAAATGCTTTAGCATCTCTTGTGGAATTCTCCCTTCATTATCTAATGATAATAAAAATAAGAACAAAAGAGTAATTAATATAGCTGACCAGCAAGATCAACATGAAAAGTAAAAATTAATAAAAACAGAAAGAAACAAAGCCAACTCTCTTTGTTATAAATGTGAGAGCGGTATATCAGGAAGAAAAGAAACATAAAATAGAAACATTTCCGTTTTTGGTGACGTGGCTCACTAAGCTTCAAGAAAAAATATTGTTAGATGCATAAAGGATGCATGAAGATAATGGAAAAAAATGAAAGCATATGGAGAGTTTCTTGGAGACGCAAATCACGTGGAACTGACTTGCAAGGGTTAAAGGGTGTAAATGATGATAGGGGTGGGGAGAGTGAAACTTTGATGACGTAAGAAGGCAGAAAATTTCGTACTTGATGACGTTACATTGATGTAAAAATAAAATGTGTCAGCATCCTGTATGAGCTGCTTCCGATTAATCTGAAATAGAAAAAAAAAAACAAAAAAAAAAAAACCCGCCGACGGCTGCATTAGGATTCTCTCTCTGAAAGGCTTAGCGGTTAAAAGAACTCATGTACTCAGTCTGTCTCCGAAAAATTAGAAATTTAAAAAGGCTGTAGGCAGCGTTAACACCTAAACGTAAACACGTTCGCCTATAATCCAATATTACTGAAAAAAAAAGGAATGATGACAGTCTCATCCGAGGGAAAGATCCGGGTGCAAATGATTTGTCGATTGGCTTGCGTGAGGAAACTTCTAGGTGATTGAGACGGATGCAAGTTGACCTAGGTAATAAAAGTTGTCTACTCGGAAACGTATTCAAGGTAAAGACAACCTCATGACGTAACAGGTATGATGATTTCTTCACTATAATAAATAAGTAAATAAACCGCGCAGAGCACTGTAGATATAGATAGCAATAGAGCTGTGAACGGTACGGTCAAAGGGAAGTAAGTGTGATTTGCAGCAGACAAAAGAAGGAAACGCGGTTGTCTCCTCTGACAAAGCCGTCTATGCGACGTTCTTTCCCTCAATTTTAATCAAATAAATGAATGAACGAATAACGAGTTTTGGACATCATTTATTATAGTGTCTCGTTTGTAAATCACTATTTAAGGATAACATTGGATATAGTGTTTGGTTCCTTAATAACGTACATTAAAAAATAAATTTTCCAAAATGCCGAAGACTTGCATACTTTTTCTATTGCTACTGCTGGGCGATGTGTCTGTGTGCGCGTTCACGTATGCACGCCTAAAAATGTACATAACTAATTTCATGTGTTTTTCTCTCTTTTGTTTCCATATAGCTTACAAAGTCCCTAAAGCTTTGCGTAAGTATGAAGTTATTTCTGGCTCACATGTATTTCTTTTACGACAGGTACTTCTCTCGAGTTTGTGAAGACTCGGTTCACTGACTATTTTTTAAAATTAAAAGCTGATAAATTAGGAGGTATTTTCAATGCCTTCGGTGATTCAATGAGACCAGATGGTGATGTGTGTAAGTCTGCGGATGGGAGGGAGGGAGCGAGTGACCTTTTCCCTGGATCCACAAAGCATTTACAATACAAGGAATTAACCCACCTCGTAACAAATGCCACAACACGTGAGAAATCTAAAAAAGAAAATAAATAATTCAGTTTTTGTGTGAAGATTCTAACATCACTGATATTATTCAATATTAAAGTTTCGCAGAGCTGTAACTAGATCTGCGTGCAAATAATTGGTCGATTGGCTCGCGTGCCGAAACTTCAAGGTGATTAAGGCGGATGCAAGTTGACAAAGGTAATAAAAGTTGTCTACTCGGAAATGTATTCAAGGTAAAGAAAGACAACCCGGGAACGTAGGAGCTATGATGATTCCTTCACAATAATAAATAGTAAATAAACCGCGCAGAGTGCAGCAGATTTAGATATCATGAAAGCAGTGCACGGTATGGTCAAAGGGAAGTAAGTGTGATTTGCAGTTAGAAAAAATAAGAAAACGCGGTTGTCTCCTCTGACGCAGCAGAGACGTTCCTTCCCTCAATTTTAATCAAATAAATGAATGAATGAATGAATGAATAACGACTTTTATACATCATTTATTATAGTGTCACGTTTGTAAACAACTCTTTTAGGATAACATTCTATATAGTGTTTGGTTCCTTAATAACGTACATTAAAAAATAAATTTTCCAAAATGTCAAAGCGTTGCATATTTTTTCTATTGACTGCTACTGCTGGGCGATGTGTGTTTGTGTATGTGTTCGCGTAGGCACGCCTAAAAATGTACATAAATAATTTCGTGTGTTTTTCTCTCTTTTGTTTCCATATAGCTTACAAAGTCCCTAAAGCTTTGCGTAAGTATGAAGTTATTTCTGGCTCAGATGTGTTGCTTTTACGACAGGTACTTCTCTTGAGTATGTGAAGACTCGGTACGCTGACTATTTTTTAAACTTAAAAGCTGATAAATTAGGAGGCATTTTCGATGCCTTCGATGATTCAATGAGATCATAGTGACCTTTTCCTTGGATTCACAAAGCATTTACAATACAAGCCCACCTAATAACAAATGCCACGATACGTCAGAAATCTAAAAAAGAAAAAAAAAACAATTCAGTTTTTGTGTGAAGATTCTAACATCGCTGATATGATTCAATATTAACTTTCGCAGAGCTGTAACTAGCGGACTAGCAAATATAAAACCGACAATTACAGCTTCCTTAACACACTGAACGCATATTTTGCAGGAATTGCTGCTACCAGGGTAGTCTCAAACGATAAATCACAAGAAAACAAGGTACAAAAGCTACAAAGCTTCTGTAGGTCAAAACAAGTTGATACCGCTCTCTCTATTCCCCCAATGACTATATTGGAAGTATCTCAGACACTTACCAAACTCAAAGATACCAACACCAGAGGACCAGATAGCATCGACAACAAAATTCTAAAGCTCTCAGCACCGGCCATTACTGAAACTATGACTTACCTGCATGACCTCTGTATTGATAAATCTTGCTTTCCAACGCACCTTAAACAAGCAAAAGTAATCCCAATACATAAATCAGGTGATCCAAGTGACCCTAAAATTTATCGTCCAATCAATTGGGCTACAAGTCTACACAAAGTGTTTTGCAATATAAAATAATCGTCTCACCTAATAGATAGATAATTCAGAAATACAGCAAATACATATGTACATGGGTATCAACACATCGGGATACTTACCATCAACAGTAGTGGCTGTGTCTCACAAACTGAAAATAAGGAGACCACCGTGTGCGGACTTTTTGCCGACGGACGTTTCACCGCCGGACGTTTCGGAGCCGGACGTTTTGTCGACCGGACGTTTCGCCGCTGGACGTTTCGGAGTCGGACGCTTTGCCGACCGGCGTTTCGCCGCCGGACGTTTTGCCGCATTATGTCAGAGAGAGAGAGCTTACTTACTTCTCAAAGAATGAAAGTAACTACTAGATTACACAATAATTCTTTATTTCAAAAAAATTTTACACACAGACTTCACAGACAGTTCACTTTGATTGTCACAGATTATGCGCAACAGCTTTGAGAAAAAACATTGATACAATGGCGAGAGAAATGTGTGAGCTAACGGTTCACATGAGGAGGGATAGTGAGAGAGAGTTCACAGATACATTGATACAATGGCGAGAGAAATGTGTGAGCTAAGGGGCGTCACACACTTGACTTCGGCTAAAGGTCCCGTGTGAAATGCCGAAATGAAGTGCCCCGCGTCGAAACGTCCAGCGGCGAAACGCCGGTCGGCAAAATGTCCGACTCCGAAACGTCCAGCGGCGAAACGTCCAGTCGGCAAAACGTCCGGCTCCGAAACGTCTGGCGGCGAAACGTCCATCGGCGAAAAGTCCGTGTACCGGAGACCACAAAGTCCAAAAAAGAACTCATATGCGGGTCCTTACCTCAAGTGCGCCGAGTGATCAGCGTTACAAGCACGGATAACAAACACTTATTTACAATACTGTGGAATGTTCAGCACAGATGATATTTAGACTCAAAAACAAATGTACACTTGAAGCCTGTGGAAGTTATTAATGTAGTTCTCCTCACTGCTACGTAGACACGAGAGGTGACATCATCTGTACCATGTTTAGACAGTATATCGACATATGAGGCTTATGAATACACATTATTAATCGATGATTAATGTCTAGTTAGAAAAAAGTAATAGAAATACTTTTCAATAAAATGTGTCTATATAGTGTTGTGTGATCTGATAAGCGGCAGCATAGGATAAACTTTCTGATCTCTTGCCGCCTTTGTGGACATCTCTTGCGGCACACTTCTGTTTGTGCTGGACCTTATCGACACTATTCAGTTTTGTCAACACATTTGTAGGCATGCTTTACCTGCAAAACCTGTTTTTTTATTATTGATGTTATGTCGGCATTCTTTGTACCATTATTTCTCTTTGTTTGCTTTCTCTAAAGCCAGTTAACCTGTTTTATACTTGTTTATCACAGCCAGCGAAGCTTTCAGAGGAGTTGCTGCTTTTACCTTGGGGAAGACAATAGAAAATCATTTTTCTGAGCCTTCTGAAGCTTGTCCAGTAGATAGTTTCTACTCGCAGAGGCAAATAAGAAAAAAAAAATTAAAAAATAAATTAAAAAAATCCAGATCGAGGAGAAGACACAGTCAAACGTTATTGTGTCAGACAAGCCAAGAAGTGTTCTTCTCGTGCTTTACATGGACCTCAGTGTCACTCGATGATTCCTTTCATAGAAATTAAACATAAAAATTCCAAAGAAATTTGCGCTGAGCTAAAATATTATACAAGGGCAAACAAAGTTTTACAACATATCTGAATTGCCTTTCTTTGAAGTCGTCAACGTCACTCACAAACTTGCCTTTACTGTATTATTCTCAACTATTGATGATTCCGTGGCATTGTCGAAGAGTTAGAAAAAGCCTGTCTTATACAAATTCTGTTGCAAGAACACAAGGAAAGGCAACTTTTTTTTCAAGTGAAAGACTTTCTATCACGCCTCCGCTATCGGTGTCTCCATGGAGACAGCAATGTTGTGGTTTGATTTTTGTGGGTCTTTGTTTTTGACTCGTGGGATATCTGAAAGATTAACCAGAGTTCAAAATTATTGTCAGCTGCGGGAATTTATTATATTGTGAGGGTTAGCAATATGTTTACCACACTGAAACACTCAGCACTGACGATAATTATAGTCATAATAAAGTTTCTGCAAAGATAGTCTTAACGCTAGTCAAGAGTGAAACTACCATATTCCATGTCGAATAGTCGAAATTCTGACTTTGGAAATCTCCTTTTACATCGGAATGCTCACTTTTTCAGCCTTTCTGCCATATTCTTCTATGTCTCGTGCCAGCAGACCTCCACTTCATACACTCTAGGAACAATTATGAAAAAGAAACTCTCTAAAACAGAATATCCAATTAAAGGTTTTCCAGCAGAAGGATCCTCAGTAGAAGACATGAAAGTGTATCACGGTAGAACAATATTTGCTGAGGGTAGTAGTGTTTGTACCGTGTAAAAATTTTTGTTGCTATTTTAGAGCTTTGCGCTTTTAATTTGTACAGCCGATAAACGCTGATACTTCATGAATTATTGAGTACAATTCCCTTTTTTTCAACAAGGATTCAGTAGGAAGGGTCGGAAACTGGTTCCGAAGAAGTAGATTTGGACACGCAAGTGTCTTCACACGTGAAATGAATAAATGGCGATGGCTGCAAATTAAATGATTGTTTACCGCGAATAGGCCAAAGGCCATTCTACACTGCTAAGTGCTCCTGATGCTGCTGTCCCCCGATGTTCAGAAAGGAAGTGATGCACGGTCCTCGTTTTGGTATGGGGGCATCTCGGCGCGTGGAAACGTTTCAATTTCACTTACTTAAACTTTTAGCATGCTTCCAACGTGTCTTATATACACCTCTGGTACGAGTAGGGATGAAGATCGGGGCGTGGTCACTAGTCTTTTGACGTCACTACAAAATATGACGTCATTACAACTATGACGTCAGTCGTGTCGTCTGTCATGTATTGATGTAATCAAGCACTCACGGGCACCTGTGGGACCCCGGGGTATGCTTGCCTAGCAAGCATTGTAAGAATAGGGTCCCTGCCATCCAGCCAGACATGTCGTAAGAGGCGACTAAGGTGGACACCTCACCTAGAGGTAAAATAGGTTGTGGTAGGGCTAACAACCCCACCATGTAAAAAACGCCTGTTGCCGAAACTAACACCAGAAAACTCGTTAATCATGGCGAAGGTAATGAAGCACACCAGGAGACTGGACTAATGACGGACGACAGCCAAACCCCAGAGGGAGCTGGCGCCCCGAAAGTGGACTTACTCAAGCCGAGGCAAAAGTTGAGGGTGGGGTGCTGGAACGTCCAGACCTTGTACCAGACTGGCAGGATGCTCCAACTAGTCAAGGAGTTTGACAACTACAACTTGACATCCTGGGAGTCAGTGAGGTCAGATGGACTGGCACGGGAAAGAGGAGACTGGCATCATGACATACCATCTTGTTCTCAGGACGATCAGATGCTCAGCACTCTGAAGGAGTAGCTCTACTCCTCAACAAGAAAATTGAAAAGGCACTGCTGGAATGGAAGCCTTATGGACCCAGGCTTTTGAGAGCAAGATTCCATTCAAAGTACACCAAGCTGACAGTGCTAGCTTGCTATGCACCAACAAATGACTCTGAGGCAGAAGACAAGGATGCTTTTTACGATCAGCTCCAGGCAGCCTCGGAAAGTGTTCCAGCCCACTATGTGTTGCTCATCATCGGCGATCTCAATGCCAAGGTGGGAAGTGACAACACCTGCGGGGAGCATGTCATGGGCAAACATGGAATTTGATACATCAATGACAACGGAGAGAGACTGGCAGACTTTTGTGAAGAAAACAACCTACTGATTGGAGGCACACTCTTCCCACACAAAGACATCCACAAGGCAACGTGGACATCACCAGATGGGATCACAAAGAATCAGATAGACCTTGTCATCATCAATCGAAAATGGAGGAGCTCACTTCAAGATGTCAGAGCCTACAGAGGAGCAGACGTTGCCAGTGACCACACTCTTGTGATAGCCACAGTTTCTCTGAAGCTACGTCGATCACGAGGAAAACAGGCACGTCAGCAGAGAGTGGACTCCGGCAAACTGAAAAATCCAGCCACTGAAAGGGCATTTGCTATGGAAGTAACGAACAGCTTCCAGGCACTAGGAGACCAACAAGAGATGACCTTAGACGACTTCAATCGTGTCTTACAGGAAACAGGAGAGAAAACACTGGGCTTCCAACGGAAAAAGAAAGAACAGTGGATCAGAGAAGAGACATGGAAGAAGATAGAAGAGAGAAAGTCAGCCAAACAAAGAATCAACAGCACCAGATCTGAACGCCTGAAGGAACAACACGGACAAAGATATACAAAACTAAACAAAGAGGTAAAGAGGATGACAAAAAAGATTACATAGAGAAACTGGCAGATGAAGCTGAAATAGCAGCAAGGAAAAATGACCTGAAGACACTGTACAAGATAAACAAACAGCTAAACAACGGGTTTAAGAACAGTGATGTGCCAGTGAAAGACGTGAACGGTAATGTCATCGAGGGAGAGGCAGGAAAACTACAGCGCTGGAGGGAACATTTTGAGTCGGTTCTGAACAGACCAGATCCCCCTCAGCTTGCAGACATCCAGCCAGCAGCTATAGACCTTGACATCTGCACAGACCCACCAAGCCTGGAAGAAGTGACAGCAGCAGTCAAGACAATGAAGAGCGGCAAAGTACCAGGGGCAGATGGAATAACAGCAGAGATGTTGAAAGCAGATGTGAATGTGACAGCTCGCAAGCTGACTGAAATCTTCAGGCAAATTTGGGAATCAGGGCAGCTCCCTGCTGCGTGGAAGACAGGGCTCATCTTCAAGTTACCCAAGAAAGGAGATCTTGGAGACTGCAATAATTGGAGGGGCATAACACTTCTTTCCCTCACCAGCAAGGTCTTCAGCAAGATTGTTTTGTCAAGACTGACAGCAACTCTTGAGAAAGACCTCCGACCACAGCAAGCAGGATTTCGTCCTGGGCGATCCTGCTCCGAACACATCTTCATTCTGCGACAGATTCTGGAGCAGAGCAACGAATGGAACACACTGCTGTACATCAATTTTATTTACCTGGAAAAGGCTTTTGACAGCTTTTACCGAGAGTCCTTATGGAAGATCCTGAGGCATTACGGAGTCCCTGCAAAACTTGTTCAGGTCATTGCAATGCTGTACAGCGACTTCAAATCCCAGTCTGTCTGTGACACGGAGCTCACAGACCCCTTTAACGTCAGTACCGGGGTGAAGCAGGGCTGCATTCTGTCGCCGTTCCTCTTCATCCTGGCCATGGACTGGATCATGAAGATTTCCACCGACAGTGAGAGGAGAGGGATCAGATGGACCATGACTATGACAGCAACAACAACGCTGGAAGACTTGGACTTTGCTGATGACATTGCCCTGCTGTCACACCGCCACCAAGACATGCAGGAAAAAACAAAGGCCTTCTCAGAAACAGCTGGAAACCTTGGCTTGAAGGTCAGTGCAAGGAAAACTAACAGTATGAGAGTGAACGCCAGAGTCCAAGACAGCATCAAACTAAATGGAGAAGAGATTGAGGAAGTTAACAGTTTCTCCTATCTTGGGTCCAAAATGTCAAAGACCGGGGATGCGGAGGTGGAGATTCGAGCCCGACTGGCGAAAGCCAGCCACGCCTTCGCCTCACTCAGGAGCACATGGAAGGCAAAAAACATCAGCCAGAAGACCAAGCTGAGAATCTTCAAGTCAACTGTGATCAGCACCTTCATTTACGGATCCGAATCATGGAAGATGACCAAAACCATCAGTAACAGACTTGATGTCTTCCAAAACAGATGCCTCAGGCGCATACTTAACATCTTTTGGCCAAACACCATCACCAACGAAGAACTCCACCGAAGAACTGAAACCGAGTCCATCACCACGCAGGTCAAATGAAGGCATTGGCGATGGATTGGACATGTGCTCCGCCAGCAGACAGCAGACCTTTCCAGAGTCGCCCTACGATGGACTCCAGACGGCCGAAGAAAACGAGGCCGCCCAAAGGAAACTTGGAGAAGAACAGTGGAAAGGGAGATGAAGGGAAAGGGGTAGACATGGGGTCACCTAGAGCGGGTTTCAGCTGATCGACATCGGTGGCGGACTCTGGTTGAGGCTTTGTGTGCAACCTGATGCACGAAGAGGAATAGATAGATAGACCGAACACATCTCAACCACAAACAAAGACATCTCCAAGAAAGTCTACCGGCTGTCAAGAATTAAACATTTCCTGGACCATCACACAAGAAAACTCGTCTATACCACCCACATCCAGTCAGTTATTGGCCACTCATCTACCCTCTGGGACTCCGCTAGGGGAGCTTCCATCAAACCTCGAGCACGTGTCGAGAGACGAGTTGTGAAAACCGTTCTGCTAAAACCGACAAGAGACCCACGTGACTTCACCTCTCTAGGCGTCCTTCCTCTAAAAGACAGTCTTACATTTAAAAAATGCATTTTCATGTATAAAATACTGACTGGTAAACTATCGCCAAGACTCTCTCTACTATTTTCCTCCAATAACTCTAGAACCTTCCCAAAACTGAATATTGCCATCCCTAGGCAAGACCTTTTTAAATCAAGCCTGAAATACTCAGGGAGCGTGGTGTGGAACAGCGTCCATCTCCATCTTAAGCAACTGAACTCCCTGAACTGCTGTCGACGCCATCTTTCTAAATACTTTCCAGACATATAGATGAGGCCTCTAGAGATTCCTCCCAACTCCAGGAAACCTTGTAAATATATACATATTTTTTCTTAACCACCACTTTTGTACATATCGACCTTCCTTTATGTTTACTACAATATTTTTATAATTTTTAATTACTTCAGTGATGTAGTTAATTTCCTTCCCTGTAAAGGGCGAGGGCTAAATGGAAAAAAACGTTTTCTTGCTTATTTTACCTCTGGAATTACCTCAAAGAATTGTCATTGTCATTGTCATTGTTCTTGTTCCTAGGAGTAAGGAGCATCGTCCTTAGGAGTGTGAGTAGGCGCTTTACAAAGTTTGCATGTATTACAACGGGTGACCAACTCACTATCTTCCTCACAGGACTAAGTCTCACTTCTCGTTATTCAGCACACCGTGAACTCTTGACCTGTAAACAGACGCTACACTACACACTACTCACACCTACCCGTAACACCCACACGGAGACCGTGTAGGAAGCTGACCACCTCGCCACCACACGTCACACAGTCACGTGGCTGGCCATCTGAGTGACCTTCGGACTTCGGACTTCGGTGATGCAATCGTCTGACTGGCGGGCCGTCTGTGTGGTCGGTCACACCTCGCTCACTGTAGGGCTTGACAGCAAAGTTGTAAGTGATCATCTGGTCCTGCTCGACTTCCCTGACGACGGCCGGTGGAGAGCGGAGGGGTCTGGTTAAATATTCCTCTTGCCAGCCGGCTGGAGCGTCTCCATGGTAACAACTTGCCGCCCACAGATGGAGATGAGGAACTTGTGTCACCAGCTTGTCATAGAAAATCTTGACGTGTGACCTTTCACTGATATGAGTGTGAGAGAGGATGAGATACAGGTGTTACACCGTGTACTGTCACTGATATCTGTGTTAATGTATGTGTATCGCTTATTACGTCATTAAAATGACGTCATCATTCATACTATAAACGTTTAAATAATGCCACGTGTTGCTACACAATATGTGTAACAGCAGATGTAGCACAACAAATCTGCTTTGACCAGCATCACAACACGTCCATCAGGTGTCACAACCATTGAGGTATTATCACCTGGTGGTAATTACGATATCAAAGCGAGCGATATCTACCTGTGTGTCTATCATCACATCACACACTGTGCTACTTACACCACTTCATCAGTTAAGTCGTTAACATTTAAATAAAATCTTTGTGAGTACCTTTAGGTGTAGGTGTACATTACAGTAGGTGTAAGAACTGTTGACATTTCAATACTTCGTCACTACAGCAAAGACTACAACAACTTAGGAGGAAACTTTGCGCAATTTGTTATAATATAAAATACATGCAAACAGCTCGCACTGTCAGGGTTACTAGAAGATAAATAATACAAGCTGATAAAAGTTTTAGAAATGATATTTTTATTACAGAGACATACATTAAAAATCATTTAACTGTGTTTAATTAAGCAACCAAGTCCTGTGCACCCTGCACAAGACAGACCTCGGGACTGTTTGCAATGTTTACTGAAGATTCTACTGAACATGACAGACATGTCAGGTGCTTCCTTCACTTGAGGCTAAAGACACACCGACAGTCGACATTATCTTTTTCTCCTACTGTGTCAAGGACACCACGATGTCAGGAGAATTATAGTATCAAGTATTAAACCTACAACTGACCATTGCTGGACACCACATCCCAAGACAAAGGCATGTAAGTATATTCCATTCACACACAGTCTGGGTTCGGTCCATGAGACAGGATCACTAGTAGGACAAAGCAACAGGAATACCAGAAGAGTGCTGAAGTCTGTGTAGAGGTATACAATAATCTACAGTATCAACCAGAAATTGTTTTGCCGCCATGTTAAAGATGAAGACAGTTTAGAATGGTTTCGGGTATCTCTTCTGTGAAAACTACCCTGGGACTTCAGTGCATGTCTATGAGGGAGGTATGCAGTGTCTACACCGTACAGTCTGGGGTTCCCTCGTGTCTTAGAACTGGAACCGCAGTATGAGTGGCCTACCTGTGTTCTCATAAGGTGATTAACTTACCTGTAGACTTCCTTTGACTACTCGCACCGACAGAGCAAACATGGAGCGCATGTAGTCAGTCCTCTAGCCAACTAAACACACCTGGCAGTTCACATACCAATCACCATGTTTGTACATATTGTAATTTCTCTGTCTGCCTTTTATCGCTTTGTTTCCAATTTATGTATTTTTTTAAATTTCTGCCACGTAGTCCGAGAGCTCGATGTCAAACAACATAACTCTTGCTTTTTCTTTTGCCCTCATCAATAAAGATTTGTCATTGTCTACACATGTGGGCTATAAATAGGACGATCTCAGTTATTGCAGTTTCCCGAAAATGGAGAAGAAATTGTCTTTCCTGTCTCCTGGCTCGTTTGCTGTTCAAGATAACTAAAGCAGTTGATTTTTATTTGAAAGCAAAGGACAGTTGAAGAGGTTTTGCCTCTTAATTTGTAGAAATTGACTTTGTAAAGTGTGAAATACATGCATTCAGGTAAGATTTATTTGGTCAAGAGTATGTTTGGTAGTTGATTATTGTATTTGTTGTCGGTTAGCAACATGTTGCTGCCATTTGCATGGGTAGGGCGCCAGCTCCTTTATCTTGTCTCATTCTGATCACCGACACTTGTGAGCAATGTCTGTAGGTTGTTGTCCCACTGACAGAAGCAGGGACAACAAGGACTGCAAACCCTTCACGCTCATGACTTTCAGTCTCTCCCAAGCTGCAGTGTTCAACCATCCACATGTTCCTACTTGAACATATCCCACAATAGTGCACGGTACTCGCTTTTTAATCATTATCAGCTGCCCTATTATAACAAGAAATTCTTACATTTAAAAAAATTCCTAAGGCAGATATGTTATTTCTGTTTGTTTTGGTTGTGCATTCTTTAGTAAACACTTTCCATTTTCTCTTAAGAAAGAACGCCCATGTCCATAAAATTGAAAGATAATTAGTGTTGTCTGCAATCGTTTCCTACTTTTAAGTTTCTTTTGTAAATTGAAGAAATTTAAAGACGGCCTACTAAGATGGAGTAGTTATGATTATTTGTTTGATCAGCAAGAGAAAAGTGTTTCTCTCTTTCTCTTGATATTTACAAAATATAGTCTGCAGTTTATATCACATTTGTTCATTTGATTGTCTTGGTGTGTACACAGTTATTAGGTTCCCAGTCACTTAATCCCCAGACACTTCATCCCCCACACTTCATCCCCGACACTTCATCCCCTAGACTTTTAATCCCCAGACACTTCATCCCCAGACACTTAATCCCTAAACTAAATCCTTAACTATAAAAATTATGAAGTCAGCGAAAAATTCAAATAATTCAAATTCAAATCATGCTATTAACTTCAACGTCATTTGAACATCTACAACATTAGTTAAAGTTCATATAAGCTAGTAAATTTAATGTTCTTCAACAATATGATATGAAAATTGTTCTTGAGTGTCGGGGATAAAGTGTCGGGGATGAAGTGTCGGGGATGAAATGTCTGGGGATTAAAAGTCTAGGGGATGAAGTGTCTGGGGATTAAGTGACTGGACACCAGTTATTATTATGTTACCGGTGTATTTGTCTGTGTGTGTGTGCATACATTAGGTTAGCTTGTTTCATGTTAAGACCTTTATTATTTTACCTTGCTATGAATTTTGCATTACGAAACATTAGTGATTTCTATTGGTTAGGTGTGTCATACGCCTAGCGAGCTCTTGATGGTCTTTGTCACCCGGGGTAGAAATCTTTGAAGCATTGTGTTCCGGCCACTTGACGAGCTCCAGACACTTCAGTTCGTGTCTCTTCACCATCTGAGTTGCTATGGTAGCACCATTCTATTCTGTGTAACAGGCCAGGCCTCTTCCCTCTTGTGATTGGCAGTGAGACGACACACAGTACATATTATCAACCAGGTCAAAGGTTATCTGTGAGGGCCACATTTCCAAACTGCGAACGATAACCGAAGGCGATATACCCAGCTGGAACCAGTACAACAACTGCACACCTCGTTAAACTTCAGCAAGGACTGGTTTGGTTGTACAGGTTATAGAAATATTATTTCCTTGAAAACTGTATCATAGGACTAAAGAGTGTGTGACGAGTGAAGAAAAAGATATAAAGGAATCGAAAGATGGAAAAAGTGAGTAAACAGAGAGAGAGAGAGACAGACAGAGTGTCACGAACATCCCGCGGACATGCGCACTCTTTCAAATAAACAACAGGAGCTGGCTTCAGTTTAGGACAAATACTTATTAAGCAAAGCGTCACGTGACATTTTAGAATACAACACAGCGAGGCAGTGCAGGCAATAGTCCCTCCAGAGTTCAGTAAATACAAAATAATGTAAAATACTAGCACACAAGCACAACAATGGCAATATTAACAGCGCACAAGCGTGTTACAGCAGTTACTAAAGCTGCACAAGCAAATCTACATCAACCCCGTAGAAGGAGGAGAACACGAGGGCTGGAACCTCCCTCTTACTGCAATATTGTAACAGAAAGTTTTCGTGAAGTTGTACACAGAGAATACACAGGTGTGTCACCAGGTGTGTGTAGCCATTTTGCTAGCGCCTTCAGTGTAGAACAAATATTAAAATAGTTTATTTTTTTGTACAATTAAGTAAGAGATGTGATGTATAAACCACCCTTATCATTAGTTTAAAGGGGAAGTAACACTGAGTACATAGTGATGTCAAAGCGGCAAATACCAACAATACTACTTATAATACTACTTATTATTTTAATTGCTTTTATGAAAATATCTGTTCATTCTTCGCAATAGTTCTATTTGTTTACACGAAAAGTATGCTTCGCTGATAACTTTGTGAAAATGTCAGTTTTTGTTTGAATAAAGCAAACTGCAGGACACGGTAAAGTTTCACAATATAACACAAAATAAACTTGAAGCCTTTTAAACACCAAACAATTAGAAAATGTAGCAATCTGAGTCATAATCAGTCATCGTCAGTAAGCAAATAATGAACAGCAGTGTTGGATACAATCAGTATCCGTGTTTAGGTGTATAGCTAATATATAGTTCCTGACACGTTTACTATAAACTATCAGGTGTATAGCTAATATATAGTTCCTGACACGTTTACTATAAACTATCAGGTGTATAGCGACTGTTGATGACACGTTTACTAAAACCTAGGGACAATTAAATGCTAAATTAATTAATTAAAATTAAATTTTACGTTTGTAAACATGTTAGTTTATCAAAGCAAACCCAAATCTGAAAGAAGTAATACAACACATGTATATTAGAATCACCAGGCAATATACTCAAAGTAAACCATTAAAGTACAGTAAGTAGTCTGCACTAGGGTCAGATGCTAGAGTATTGCGAGAGGGTAATGTACACTGAGCTCACATCATCAGTGGAACCTGTAGTGAACAGTGAACAGTCGACTGGCGGTGTAAGCAGTGAGTACAGGAGACAAGGTGGTGTTACTATGGCTTTATCTTCATCTCCGAGAACGTCACGTAGTAGATGTCAGCCCAGTGCATGTGCCAGTTATCAAGGCTGTTGAGGTTAATGGCGCTGACACAGCCAGGTGGGAACCACCAGGGGCCCCTTCTAGGTTTGACACAGCCGGACGGGTTTCGGTCGTAGGTTTGAAACGTGTCTCCGTCAGTACCTGCCAACCCATCTCCTGTAAACACACAAACACACACAATTGTATACTAGTAGACACACAAAGTCCTAAGCACAAATATAATTATTATCACTACGGAACATCTATACAAACTTTTGTTATTAAATATGTTATTTCTGTGTTGTTCATCATAACAAAACCAAACACCACGTAACACAAATACAAATTTAAAAAAAAAATTTCTAACGATGCTTCACCCAGCATATCATCCAGAATATGAGTGAAGAGAACAGTTGTTAAACAGAAGAATGCCTCAGCTAAAATATGTAAAAATGAATGAGTATAACTAACTCTCCCCTGTGGGACCCCGGGGTATGTTTGCCTAGCGAGCATTGTAAGAACAGGGTCCCTGCAATCCAGCCAGGCATGTCGTAAGAGGCGACTAAGGTGGACACCTCACCTAGAGGTAAAATAGGTTGTGGTAGGGCTAACAACCCCACCATGTTAAAAAAAATCATGTTACCGAAACTAAAACCAGAGAACTCGTCACAGATGGCAGAGGTAATGAAGCACACCAGGAGACTGGACTAATGACGGACGACAGCCAAACCCGAAAGGGAGCTGGCGCCCCGAAAGTGGATTTACTGAAGCCGGGAAAGAGGAGACTAGCATCAGGACATACCATCTTGTTCTCAGGAAGATCAGACGCTCAGCACTCTGAAGGAGTAGCTCTACTCCTCAACAAGAAAACTTAAAAGGCACTGCTGGAATGGAAGCCTTATGGACCCAGGCTTTTGAGAGCAAGATTCCACTCAAATTACACCAAGCTGACAGTGCTAGCTTGCTATGCACCAACAAATGACTCTGAGGCAGAAGACAAGGATGCTTTTTACGATCAGCTCCAGGCAGCGTCAGAGAGCGTTCCAGCCCACGACATGTTGCTCATCATCGGCGATCTCAATGCCAAGGTGGGAAGTGACAACACCTGCAGGGAGCATGTCATGGGCAAGCATGGAATTGGTACCATCAATGACAACGGAGAGAGACTGGCAGACTTTTGTGAAGAAAACAACCTACTGATTGGAGGCACACTCTTCCCACACAAAGACATCCACAAGGCAACGTGGACATCACCAGATGGGATCACAAAGAACCAGATAGACCTTGTCATCATCAACCGAAGATGGAGGAGCTCACTTCAAGATGTTAGAGCCTACAGAGGAGCAGACATTGCCAGTGACCACACTCTTGTGACAGTCGCAGTTTCTCTGAAGGAAAGAGTGGACTCCGGCAAACTGAAAGATCAAGTCACCAAACGAGCCTTTGCTATGGAAGTCAAGAACAGGTTCCAGACACTAGGAGACCAACAAGACATGACCTTAGACGACTTCAATCGAGTCTCACAGGAAACAGGAGAGAAAATACTGGGCTGTTAATGGCATGACGGAGTCCCTGCAAAACTTGTTCAGGTCGTTGCAATGCTGTACAGCGATTTCAAATCCCAGGTTGTCTGTGACACGGAGCTCACAGACCCCTTCAACTCAGTACTGGGGTGAAGCAGGGCTGCATTCTGTCGCAGTTCCTCTTCATCCTGGCCATCGACTGGATCATGAAGACTTCCACCGACAATGAGAGGAGAGGGATCAGATGGACCATGACTATGACAGCAACAACAACGCTGGAAGACTTGGACTTTGCTGATGACATTGCCCTGCTGTCACACCGCCACCAAGACATGCAGGAAAAAACAAAGGCCTTCTCAGAAACAGCTGGAAACCTTGGCTTGAAGGTCAGCAAAAAGAAAACGAAAAGTATGAGAGTGAACGCCAGAGTCCAAGACAGCATCAAACTAAATGGAGAAGAGATTGAGGAAGTTGACAGTTTCACCTATCTTGGGTCCAAAATGTCAAACACCGGGGATGCGGAGGTGGAGATTCGAGCCCGACTGGCGAAAGCCAGCCAGGCCTTCGCCTCACTCAGGAGCCACCCGCTCCACGCAAGCTCAACTTAACGATCTCGTGGTTTTCAGGGGTTTCTCACAAGGCACAGTCCCGCCCGACGCAGTGAAGGAACGCGGCCCACTCAACCTCAAGTACCGCTGACCTATTTTAAGACCACCTTGCTCTCACGTGACATGCAAATGTCGGGTAAAGGCCAAGTAAAGCGAAGGCGACCATCGCAAGACTGCTCGATGCTATAACCAGTGCAAGGCCTACGCAATAATCATGATACCAATAACATATGCTTCTTATATATTATATATTATTGTCTTTTGTATTTGAAGTGTGAGTGCTTCTATATACAATGGGGTTTTTTTTTGTTTGTTTGTTTGTTTGTTTACGATCAGCTCGGCTTGCTTGAATGAGGTCGATTCGATCATAGGACAACTCGACCAAGTCCTTTAGTCTATTTGACACAAATATAAATGACTTTGGCAGTAGTTTTGATTCTTAGTAAATAGAAGAAGCTATTCTACATGCAACAAAGGTTGCTGCTGCTATTTTATTTTTTTCAATAGTCCTTTGTGTATCGCTGTTCTCAGTTATTGTGTGAACAATATAAAAAAATATTTTACGTGGTCGAATTGGTAGATATATAGTGGGATCGACCAATCCCTCGAATGAGTGGGAGGGGCGAGGTACAACATTGTAAACAATGAAATGTTAATATTACTATTAGCAAGCAGTTAACAGTTCAAGTAACTAAACTAAATCTAATTAAAAAGCCTTTGTCATGGTTTAATTGTCAAGCCGTATTGCTTTTGTTTTTAATTTGATAAATAAAATTCCGTCGAAAATCAATTATTACTTTAGGAAAGGACACTTTTGCGCATTTGCTTGTTTAGAATTGCATGCATGTGAATAGTCGCAATAAAAATTGTGAACTCGTATAATTTTTGGAGGGACTCTCCGCTATTTTCGTCAATCCCAAAATTGCTTTTTTGGGGGGTTTTGTTAATTGTATCACCCCTCCCTTGTAGCGAGACAAATGTTTCAACCAAAGAACCTTATTTCGAGGAATGCAGACGCTGGGTCTTCTAGTGTTGCTGAATGATTGAGCAGACATTTTCGTGGGGTTTTTTTTTTTTTAATCAAAACCAAAAATAAATCGTGAGTTGTATGTGTTTAGCTTTTTGGTGTTATTTTTATTTAAATTTGACTTGTATACATATAGTTACTTAATTGTAGTTACTCTGTAGCAGACGATCAAACACCCACTCGCGCAGTGATATCAAAAGAAAATAGTGCACTATCCACGTATGTCTGTGCAAGCTGTAATAATTTGTACCTAAAAGTTTCCTGTGTTTCTCAACTGTTAAATTTAATTTTGTAGTATGCATAGACCATTGGCTCTTGCTGAGAGTTCGGTTCTGTCCTTACAACAAGACGCACACGTACCTCGATCGCTTAAATTGGAACGAGATTATTTTTCTTGGTTGTAACATCGGCTGTCTCGCCACACCCTCCCCATGCAGTCCGTCAAAAGGCAAATTTAATGCATCGTAATTGCTTACATGTGTTACTGTTAAATGTAGATTGCTAATAATTAGTAGTCGTAACGAATACGTTCTGAGAATAATATATTCAGGCCTAACACGAGAGAGGTCGGGCAGCGCAGGGGAGGGATGGTGTAACCAGGGCCGGCAATTTTCGTTTTTCGTTTAAACAAAAGTGAAATGATAATTCATCACGAGGAAGAACAATAGAGAAAGGTAGACCTTAAAAGTTTCACGACTACTATAGTTACTGCTGCTTCCGATAGTTGCATCCGCGTATGTGACGACAGTGCTCAACATATAAGACATGCGCACATAGGTGAACTGGTGAAGGATAAACAGTATGTATTGTCTTCGATCTTCGTTTCTTTTTCAAGTTTTTCGCACCCATTGTTGACACTTTCCTGCAGAAAGGGCGTGAATCATTTTATGTGTTGAAGTGATTTTCCTCTCACGTAATGACCGCCCCCGTGTGCACTAAGGCACTCACATGTTCGTCTCAAGAAGTTGTGTACACTTTTCCTAATGTTTTGTTGTCTTTATTAAGTTACTTAACAAAATGTAGATTTTGCCAGTGGAATTATAACTTGTAAGCATACTGTTATATACTGGAAAAATAAACCATTACAGATGTAAGGGGACAGACAGATCGTCTATGTCAGGGCCCGTTCTAACTTTTGGCGGCCCCGTCCAACAAAGATGATGAATTTAAGTTTTTGAAACTTCGGAAGTTTTGTAAATAAGAAATAAACTCCAGCCTAAAAATAATTACAGCAAAATTCGGTGCTTAAGAAAAACAAGTAAAAATTGCAACTGTTTTTCCCATCCCTCCCTCCGACATACAGGAACGATAACTCAACACGAGTTTTTTTCCCGCGGTTGATTTGATCTACGTACTTATTGCAATCTACATACTCTACGGACTCGCTTAATTATTACGGTATGTATCAACATGGTTTAAATTCCATATATCAGATAATCAAATCAGCTGTACAACAGCTAAATAGCGTCTTTTCATTAAATTTTATAAATTGATCAAGTCATAGAATAAGTAAATCCTGGACAAATCAATGTAAGCGATAATTCTACATGTGAAATACATTTTTTCCCCAAAGGCATATATTTTGGAAATATAACACATTTAACCCATTAAAAATTCATTAGTCAACACTCCAAGTCAGTATAGCCCTCTAACTGTAAAATCCACCCAGCCACAAGACCGTCTAGCTATTATTCAGCGTCAGTAGTTAGAAGGAAACGGTTGAAATTTAGCACTTAAAACAGAAATAACAGCCCATAAAATAAATCGAAATAAAGTAAATTTAACTATTACTTACCCTTAGGCATAACCATTCAACTACCAAACCCTCCAAAAGAAAAGAAAATTAAGAACAATGGAAAGACAGAGGCTACATATATATTTTTAGTTTATTGCCTCTGTTTAGAAAGTGCAGCAAGAGAAATTGAATTTTTAAAGTACAAAGTTAAATGTGAATGTATGTAAGAGAGCTAGAGACGCATACAGTGTGAGATCTACAAATTATGGCTACTGTTTTAAGTTTCGAGTGATAACCATGGGTACAAAAGACTATAAGACAAAAACATTCTTTGGTCTCTTCAGATTATGGAAGGAAAACGAATGACAGCTTTTAATGTCTACTGTAGCGAAAAACGGAAAGGTATGTTTGATTTGGTATTTTTGTATATGCTATGTACATTTATTCTCAAAGATTGCAGTGATTATGTTCGTTTCTACATATAATTGCATTTGAAAACAAATGCTCTACTTTTGTTGCTAATACATAAGTCATCCCATGTGACCGTTCTTATGCTGTTCATAAGCTGTTTATTTGGATTTTTGAAACCGTTAAATAAGCAAAGTACATGGCAAAAGCAGCAGCAGAGAGTGTAAAGGATCTTTCTAAAGCGAATTCAACTGTTTATTATTATTAGTGGCTAGTGGGAAATCAGTGTTCAGGGAATTTCTATAGTTTAAACTGATAGACTCCATTATAGAAAACTTCTGTAGTCATAAGTATATATATTATTTGGTGGTATTGTACAAATTTATTTTTTAGTACGTTGGAATGATTAGGGTATACATATTTCATAACCTGATCTTTTATATTGGTTGTGTCTTTCCAATTCTGCAAGTCTTGTTTTGTTTTTTAATATAATTACTTGAAACCAAATGAGGGTGAGATTTGTTCTTGCAAGTGACTGTGTATCTAGGGGTGTCTCGTTCCACATGCTTATCACACATCTGAGTCCTGAGTTCTACTTTGTTCATTCAAGTATTCCATATATGTATGTGTGTGTCCACATGCATGCATACATGTGTCATCAGAAAACCCCGGTGCTGGCTTTCGGATGACGATGTGGGCCAGAGAGTGGCATCAACTAAGCTGTGAGGCCAAGAAAAATTATAAAGAGAAGGCCCAGGCGTTAGGAAAGAAATGTGCTGCGGTTGACTGCCTTCGGAAGATAAAGAAACTGGTAAGGTTTTACAGTTTTACAACACTCGGTTCCTACTCCACTGCATGCTGCAAAGTTGACCAAATTTTTTCAGTTTCCTTCTGATACGGAAAGTCCTGATGCCAAAAAAAGATATTAATCCTCAACTGTTTTGGATAAATTTCTATAGTTGGGAGAGATAAGTTGTGACACATTAGCCAATGATGGTGTATTATCAGACGATGAACTAGAGTGTAAAGTGCACAAGTTAATTCATATAAACATGCTTATGTTGTGACTTCAAATAATATTTGAGAATGTTACAGATAAGCAGGCTTGAAGGCACAAGTGACAGGGAAGCTTTAGGCATTCAAGCCATAGGCCTTGTGATATTAAAAAATGGCACTCTGGACGCTTGTGGATTTGGTGGATTGCAAAACTGCCTGAATGATGCAGCCCTACATCTAAAACTGTTAGGGCTCAGCACAGGAGGGGACATGGCTAATAGTAAGTATTTTATAGACTGCACTCCATGTCAGGAAGAGTGTCAAGCTGTTTTTGTATCATTCTTTCTGAAGCATTGGTCTTATATAAATTAGAGAAAAGAGGAAAGAATTTGTTCACATTTCTTTCTAAGTGCTCATAATTGCATCATTTACTCCAGTATGCTTGTAATAAGTAAGTGATCATTGACACCTTTCCAAGTTAACTTTATGCGTCATATAAATAATGTTTCATTTTTGTCATGATACATTTTTGTTTTGCAGTTAAAAAAAGCACTATTGATGAATTGCGCAAGAAAGCGCAAGAAAAAATGTCGAAAATTGCAAGTAAGTAGATCATTTTCTATTCACTTTCTGGTTAACCCCATCTTTGGGGATAAGAAAGTGTTGTTAACAAATTTCTTGTTGTCCTTGTGAGACAAGATAGAAATATACATATAGTACTTTCTGATTTTCTGCTTTTGGACCTCAGTGTTAAAATTATGTTCATTTATCACATGAATTTTCAGTCTCTGTTTTCTCATTGTTGCTTGAGATGCATGTGTTTCATAACTTCTGCATCTGTTTATTGTTTTCCCCATGAAGTACACATCTGTCTCAATCCCGATCACTTGCCTTACAAATCTCACTCTTGGATTATTGTGAAGAAACACACCAATGTATACAAACTTTTGTGGTATTAATATTCATGTGCTGTATTGCTAAAAGAATTATAAATATGAGATCTTTTTTAGTACATTTAGCTACATTAAAAGTCCAAAGCACTCACCCACTGTCATCTATGTGTTTTAAATTATGAAAAGCAGATTGCTAACAGATTCTAGTCACAGATAATGGGCACAATGTGCCAAACTTTTGTAGACTTTTGTGCTGGTGGTCATTGACAGGGGAAGCATGAACCAAGAAAATGTCACAAACTGGTACTTGTTAAGGTTGTCTCTGTCATAGTTATGATGTAAATCAAAGCAGATTGTAGTTTGAGGAATCTCATTGCCCTGTATTTATATTTTCAGAAGACAACTGGATGAGCTAAACCAGTTTCCCTACAAAGGGTTCAGAAGGGAGACTTTATTTTATCGTATTCCTCCTCGCAGCCTTCCTAAAAGCGCTCCGCACGCAGATGCTCCTGCGAGCCTGCTGGGAAGCTAGCCATTAAATCTGAATACTCTTGAGGCTCCTTGCAGCACAATTTATTCGTATCTGTCTCGGAGAAATTATTAACATCTTAGGTACCAACAAGTGTGGCTTAAAAAGTCTAGATCCCGGTGTCTTTAATATCCTATACAATGGATGCTTAAATATTTGTAGGCAAATATTTCAAAATAAATATTTTCATAATAAAGGTTTGTGTTTGTGCTGTAAAATATAGACAAATTTATGCTTATTGTGAGTAATTTGAACCATTAAATTTTAACTGTGATTTTGATCTTTGGTCCAACTATGTCACTTATGAATGAAAAGCCTGCTACCTAGGACATGTATGCATTATGTTGTTTGTGACGTAATTATGGCTAAATCAAACTGCTTAAAGTTGTCTTTCTAAAATGCTGATGTTAATGTTTACTGCTTCACATTATAAGCACACTAATCTTTATAATGAACTTCCATAGTACAAAACACGAGTGACATTTAAGAAGCAGCACCTGTTGTGGGCAGTGTGTGTGTGAGCAAGTTTGCATGAAGTTTTCAGTATGTCTACACATGTAGTCAGTGGCGATTTAAAATGTGTGAGTAGTGTATTGTGGGTAGTGGTGTAGCATGAAGCTCAAGAGAATTAAAAGAAAGTGCATGCTGTGTCATACACATGTATTTGCAGGTACACAAGGTCACCTTTGAATGGTGAGAGGGCATCTTTTATTTTTGCAGGGATTTAACTTCCTAGACACAAAAATATATGCATGAGTGTGAGAAATAGTATAAGTGTTTAAATGCATTCACAAGACGCAATCTCAAATTATTCCCGTGCTGTCAATTATCTTTTCTCTATATTATCAAGTATATTAGACTAGGTACAAAATGTTGTGTTTATAGGCTTTTACATATATCTGTTGGGTTTTTCTTTTTCACGAATACCAGCCACGACAGCCAAAAGACCAGATTGCCACAGGCTGTCCAGTTCAAAAGTCACAGTGTCCAAGTAGCTGTTAGTGACAAGTCTATAGATCCACAAGAGTGCCAAGTGCAATCTTGAATTCCAAGGCTTTTCGTTCATCACACGAGTTCCACAGGAAGCTGTATGAATTCATAGAATATGCCACAAAAAGCTGCATGTGCAATCTTAGACCCCACAGGAGCAGTGGAGACCTGAACTGCTACACACCACACTAACATGACTCAAAAGGGTCCAACTCCAAGGCAGGAACCTTCGGCAAAGTAACTGATAAATAATCTTTTCAGCTTATGTTATATATTTTATGTTCATTCATTTAATGACACTTTTTAACATGTTACCACGTTTGGTTGTTAAAGAATAAAATTTTCCTTGTCAATCCTTGTAGCCCTACTGTCTGGCTAGCTAAGACCTAGTTGTGTGCTTTTTGGGAACTACCGAACAGAAGCAACATTAACTTAATGGCTTCCTTTGAACTTTATTCTTTGCTTCCTTTTGATACTTTGATGTGACTCTAAATATATAATATTCGAGCATGTGCACGAAGCACAAGCATGGATTTTATTTGTGAAAGACTAAAAGTCTGACTTTTAAAAAAGAATGAAACTTTGAATATCAATAACACGAATTCAGGTCGAATTACGTAGTGTATTTTTCTTTATCAGGTGGGTATAAATATATGCTTCCAATAATTCAGAAAGAAATAGTAAACACATCTTAGTATTTCTGCTATACCTAGTGTAGTGACAAATTGTCAGACTATTGTTATTAATTACATGCATTATAATGTGCGAACCACGAAAGGATGGGATGAAGAAGCTCTGAAGCAGTTGAAGTACTCATGGCACCTCCTTGGCTCAACACTGAGGAGTGAAGGACAGAATCCACATGAGCAATTTTCGCAATTTGCAGATTGATGTAAAATTAAACAACAAGAAAATAATGATAAGGCTTACACACTATTGCTCATGTAACATGATGTTTGCCCATTATCTTTCACAACGGATGTTTTCGGTGAAAAACAGTATCCACACAGCTAGCCTAATAATAAACATCTACAATGCACTTATATCCATGAAGCGTGACAAATAGTACAGATCCACAGGAAGAACACACGACATTAAAAAAGCTCACTATTGTTCTTCGTCACCGACATTGAGTTTAGTTCACATCTACAATACACTGACCTATTCTATGAATGGACGCATATATCCCTTTGATATAATCAGTGCATGGCGAGACTGTCTTGTTCGACACAAGCATGTTTAGACGATCCTTCGATGAACTAAATAGTGATATTAAGCAGAAAACAAACTCGCTGCGCCCCGAAACACCAAAATTACATAACTAATATAACGTTGCTTATACACGTAACTAATGTAACAATTGACGTTCTTAATTAATCAATGTACACCTCACTTACAACGAAAGAAAACGCCAACTGGAATTGTGACAGCGGTGCGAGCTGTGCTGTCTGAGCAGAAAAGCAGCCTGCGTACCGTAAGCAATGCCCGCTGGCTCTCACTCGCGCTATACACCTTTCCACGTGGCGCCTGTATAAATGCGCTACCAAGCAAATCTTATACTTTTCTGATGCATATTGCAAGTGGCGACGATCAGTATAGAAGAAATCTGTTTGCAGCGCCAAACAAGTATACTTCTAGTGGCATTCATTTGTGAACTAACCAAGTGAAAAGTCATGAATAAAGATATAGCGCAAAGACTAACTTTCGTAGTCTGCTATTTTCCTGTATGACATATGAAAAATTTGAGGATAGGAAAACAAAATAAAAATTCAACGTCGGCCTGTCACCTGAAAGTCTATTTAAAAGATGGATTCTTAGAAATCTTTACATATTGCTGATAGGTTATTATCTGTTGAAAACCGATGGTGCAAACTTATCAATACTCGACATCACACTCGACATAGCATTTCGCTTTGAAAATAAACGACAGTACTTTCTGATGTGCCCGGATTGCCGCGGATTAACACAATAAGTATGATTCGTCATGTTCTTTACATTTCTAGAAAAACTGGCTTTTGAATCGATTCGAGTACTCGTCAGGTCAATCTGCAGGCTCAATGTTTCTGAAACGCTATATCTTAATCCAAAAAGAAATATACAGCTGTTACCCCCTGATATGCCACTCTATAGCAGTTGGTTCTTCAAAGTATTCAGACCCGGACCACTTACTTAAGTAAAGTATGGCGGACCACCAAGGCCTAAGTAAAAATTAGTGCTTACACACCAAGGCCTCAAAATCATTCTATACTATGAATTTCAAATTAAATTGCCGCATTTGTTTACTAATTCAAACTTAACGCTTTTGTTCTAAGAATTAGTATAGTTATAGTGACATTAAAATCTACCTTATACCCTCGTATTTGAACTTAAAAATGTTAATTGCGTAGGCAACGCCATCACTTAAACGTCACTTCTACATATGACGTACTGTCAGCTGCGCGATCACACGCTCGACTTGTATGCCGACTAAATTGTCCGCGGATCCACTACTTTAGAACCAATGCTCTTATGGAAGACGCATGCTGTGTATAATTAATAGGTTCAAAACACGCTGGGTTGCAGACCTTGTTCATGACGACGACAACATGAACCATGAAGGCGTCAGATGATTCTCCAGTACTTTATTTCTATCTCTTCATCTCTTTTCCTTTCTGTGTAATGCGATATCACTCTAGTTGAGCACATCACAGCAACCCGCAACCCAAACCATTGTGCTCCATCCAATGTAAGATCGCCACTCAGCCCGTTACCCGAGGGTTGATCATTACCTTGCTCGCTCTCGCAGCTGGTTTCGCATACACGCTGTCGTTCATCCGTTGTCGGTCCTTGAAATTATCTTCATCCAGAGCATCTTGTCTTGCTCACCTCTTATCCCCCTTAACTAGAGAGAACGCAGATCCAGTCCTCT